>NC_057803.1:28050965-28350965 GCF_018294505.1 Triticum aestivum | reverse complement strand
GTCGAGGACGAGCGATGGTCTTTTCCTACCAATCTATCCCCCTAGGAGCATGCGCTTAGTTCTTGGTTTTGATGACTTGTAGATTATTGCAATAAGTATGTGAGTTCTTTATGACTAATGTTGAGTCCATGGATTATACGCACTCTCACCATTCCACCATTGCTAGCCTCTCTAGTACAACGCAACTTTCGCCGGTACCATAAACCCACCATATACCTTCCTCAAAACAGCCACCATACCTACCTATCATGGCATTTCCATAGCCATTCCGAGATATATTGCCATGCAACTTACCACCACTCTGTTTGTTATGACACGCTTCATCATTGTCATATTGCTTTGCATGATCATGTAGTTGACATCGTATTTGTGGCAAAGTTGAAGGAAATATGCCCTAGAGGCAATAATAAAGTTATTATTTATTTCCTTATATCATGATAAATGTTTATTATTCATGCTAGAATTGTATTAACCGGAAACATGATACATGTCTGAATACATAGACAAACAGAGTGTCACTAGTATGCCTCTACTTGACTAGCTCATTGATCAAACATGGTTATGTTTCCTAGCCATAGACATGAGTTGTCATTTGATTAACGGGATCACATCACTAGGAGAATGATGTGATTGACTTGACCCATTCTGTTAGCTTAGCACTTGATCGTCTAGTATGTTGCTATTGCTTTCTTCATGACTTATACATGTTCCTATGACTATGAGATTATGCAACTCCCGTTTACCGGAGGAACACTTTGTGTGCTACCAAACATCACAACATAACTGGGTGATTATAAAGGTGCTCTACAGGTGTCTCTGAAGGTACTTGTTGAGTTGGCCTATTTCGAGATTAGGATTTGTCACTCCGATTGTCGGAGAGGTATCTCTCGGCCCACTCGGTAATGCACATCACTATAAGCCTTGCAAGCATTGTAAATAATGAGTTAGTTGCGGGATGATGTATTACGGAACGAGTAAAGAGACTTGCCGGTAATGAGATTAAACAAGGTATTGAGATACCGACGATCGAATCTCGGGCAAGTAACATACCGATGACAAAGGGAACAACGTATGTTGTTATGCGGTTTGACCGATAAATATCTTCATAGAATATGTAGGAGCCAATATTAGCATCTAGGTTCCGATATTGGTTATTGACCGGAGACATGTCTCGGTTATGTCTACATAGTTCTCGAACCCGTAGGGTCCGCACGCTTAAAGTTCGGTGACGATCGGTATTATGAGTTTTTATGTTTTTATGTACTAAAGGTAGTTCGGAGTCCCGGATATGATCACAGACATAACGAGGAGTCTCGAAATGGTCGAGACGTAAAGACCGATATATTGGATGAGTATATTCAAAGGCCGGAAGTGTTCCGAGTGGTTTCGGATAAAAACCAGAGTACCAGGGGGTTACCGGAACCCCCCGAGGAGTTAATTGGGCCTCATGGGCCTTAGTGGGAGAAGAGGAGGGGCGGCTAGGGCAGCCGCGTGCCCCCTCCCCCTCTAGTCTGAATTGGACAAGGAGGGGGCGGCGCCCCCCCTTTTTCCTTCTCCTCCTTTCTCCTTTCCTTCCCTCTCCTACTCCAACATGGAAAAGAAGGAGTCCTACTCCCGGTGGGAGTAGGACTCCCTCCCTGGGGCACCCTCGTCCTGGCCAGCCACCTCTCCCCTTTCTCCTTTATATACGGGGGCAGGGGGCACCCCTAGAAACACAAGTTGATCAGTTGATCTATTCCAGCTGTGTGCGGTGCCCCCCGCCACCATATTCCACCTCGGTTATATCGTAGCGGTGCTTAGGCGAAGCCCTGCGTCGGTAGCATCATCACCATCACCAAGCCTTTGTGCTGACGAAACTCTCCTGTGAAGTTTTGCTGGATCGGAGCTCACAGGACGTCATTGAGTTGAACTTGTGCAGAACTCAGAGGTGCCGTGCGTTTGGTACTTGGATCGGTCGGATCGTGAAGACGTACGACTACATCAACCGCGTTGTGCTAACGCTTACGCATTCGGTCTATGAGGGTACGTGGACATACTCTTCCCTCTCGTTGCTATGCATCACCATGATCCTATGTGTTCGTAGGAATTTTTTGAAATTACCACGTTCCCCAATAGTGGCATCAGAGCTAGGTTATTGCGTAGATGTTATATGCACGAGTAGAACACAAGTGAGTTGTGGGCGATGCAAGTCATACTGCTTACCAGCATGTCATACTTTGGTTCGGCGGTATTGTTGAATAAAGCGGCCCGGACCGACATTACGCGTAAGCTTACGCGAGACTGGTTCTACCGACGTGCTTTGCACACAGGTGGCTGGCGGGTGTCAGTTTCTCCAACTTTAGTTGAATCGAGTGTGGCTACGCCCGGTCCTTGAGAAGGTGAAAACATCACTAACTTGACGAACTATCATTGTGGTTTTGATGCGTAGGTAAGAACGGTTCTTGCTTAGCCCACAGCAGCCACGTGAAACTTGCAACAACAAAGTAGAGGACGTCTAACTTGTTTTTGTAGGGCATGTTCGGATGTGATATGGTCAAGACATGATGCTATATTTATTGTATGAGATGATCATGTTTTGTAACGGAGTTATCGGCAACTGGCAGGAGCCATATGGTTGTCTCTTTATTGTATGCAATGCAATCACCGTGTAATTGCTTTACTTTATCACTAAGCGGTAGCGGTAGTCATAGAAACAATAGTTGGTGAGACGACAATGATGCTACGCTGGAGATCAAGGTGTTGCGCCGGTGACGATGGTGATCCTGACGGTGCTTCGGAGATGGAGATCACAAGCACAAGATGATGATGGACATATCATATCACTTATATTGAGTGCATGTGATGTTTATCCTTTATGCATCTTATTTTTCTTTGATTGACGGTAGCATTATAAGATGATCTCTCACTAAATTTCAAGATAAAAGTGTTCTCCCTGAGTATGCACTGTTGCCAAAGTTCGTTGTGCCGAGACACCACGTGATGATCGGGTGTGATAAGCTCTACATCCATCTACAACGGGTGCAAGCCAGTTTTGCACACGCAGAATACTCGGGTTAAACTTGGCGAGCCTAGCATATGCAGATATGGCCTCGGAACACTGAGACCGAAAGGTCGAGCGTGAATCATATAGAAGATATGATCAACATAGTGATGTTCACCATTGAAAACTACTCCATTTCACGTGATGATCGGTTATGGTTTAGTTGATTTGGATCATGTGATCACTTAGATGATTATAGGGATGTCTATCTAAGTGGGAGTTCTTAAGTAATATGATTAATTTAACTTTAATTTATCATGAACTTAGTCCTGGTAGTATTAGCATATCTATGTTGTAGATCAATAGCTCGCATTTAGCTCCCCTGTTTTATTTTTGATATGTTCCTAGAGAAAACAAAGTTGAAAGATGTTAGTAGCAATGATGCGGATTGGATCCGTGATCTGAGGATTATCCTCATTGCTGCATGGAAGAATTATGTCCTTGTTGCACCGCTAGGTGACAGACCTATTGCAGGAGCAGATGCAGACGTTATGAACGCTTAGCTAGCTCAATATGATGACTACTTGATAGTTTAGTGCACCATGCTTAACGGCTTAGAATCGGGACTTCAAAGACGTTTTGAACATCATGGACCATATGAGATGTTCCATGAGTTGAAGTTATATTTCAAGCAAATACCCGAGTTGAGAAATATGAAGTCTCCAACGAGATCTATAGCTAAAAGATGGAGGAGAATAGCTCAAGCAGTGAGCATGTGCTTAGATTGTCTGGGTACTACAATTGCTTGAATCAAGTGGGAGTTAATCTTCCAGATAAAATAGTGATTGACAGAATTCTCTAGTCACCATCACCAAGTTAGTAGAACTTCATGATGAACTATAGTATGCAAGGGATGACGAAAACGATTCCTGAGCTTTTTATGATGATGAAATCGATGAAGGTAGAAATCAAGAAAGAGCATCAAGTGTTGATGATTAACAAGACCACTAGTTTCAAGTAAAGGGCAAAGGGAAAGAAAGGGAACTTCATGTACAATGGCAATCAAGTTGTCACTTCCGTGAAGAAGCCCAAAGCTAGACTAAAGCCTGAAACTGCGTGCTTCTACTGTAAAGGAAATGGTCACAGGAAGCGGAAGTGGCCTGAATATTTGGTGGATAAGAAGGATGGCAAAGTGAACAAGGGTATATTTGATATACAGGTTATTGATGTGTACCTTACTAGTGTTTATAGTAGCCCCTGGGTATTTTATACTTGTTCGGTTGCTGAAAGTTAGTAACTCGAAACAGGAGTTACAGAATAAACAGAGACTAGTTGAGGGTGAAGTGACGATGTGTGTTGGAACTGGTTCCAAGATTGATATGGTCATCATCACACACTCCCTATACTTTCGGGATTAGTGTTAAACCTAAATAAATGTTATTTAGCGTTTGCGTTGAGCATGAATATGATTTGATCATGTTTATTGCAATACGGTTATTCATTTAAATTCAGAGAATAATTGTTGTTCTGTTTACATGAATAAAACCTTCGATGGTCATACACCCAATGAAAATAGTTTGTTGGATCTCGATCGTAGTGATACACATATTCATAATATTGAAACCAAAAAGATGCAAAGTTAATAATGATAGTGCAACTTATTTGTGGCACTACCATTTAGGTCATATTGGTGTAAAGCGCATGAAGAAACTCCATGCTGATGGGCTTTTGGAATCACTTGATTATGAATCACTTGATGCTTGCGAACCATGCCTCATGGGAAAGATGACTAAGACTCTGTTCTCCTGAACAATGGAGCAACAGACTTGTTGGAAATAAGACATACTGATGTATGCAGTCTAATGAATGTTAAGGCTCGCGGCAAGTATCGTTATTTTCTGACCTTCACAGATGATTTGAGTATATATGGGTATATCTACTTGATGAAACATAAGTCTGAAACATTTGAAAAGTTCAAAGAATTTTAGAGTGAAGTGGAGAATCATCGTAACAAGAAAATAAAAGTTCCTACGATATCATCGCAGAGGTAAAATATTTGAGTTACGAGTTTGGCCTTCAGTCAAAACAATGTGAAATAGTTTCACTACTCACGCAACCTGGAACACCACAGTGTAATGGTGTGTCCGAACGTCATAACGTACTTTATTAGATATGGTGCGATCTATGATGTCTCTTACTGATTTACCACTATTGTTTCGGGATTATGCATTAGAGAGAGTTGCATTCACGTTAAATAGGGCACCATCTAAATCTATTGAGATGACACCATATGAACTATGGTTTGGCAAGAAACCAAAGTTTTCGTTTCTTAAAGTTTGGGGTTGCGATGCTTATGTGAAAAAGTTTCATCCTGATAAACTCAAACCCAAATCAGAGAAATGTGTCTTCATAGGATACCCAAAGGAGACAGTTGGGTGCACCTTCTATCACAGATCCGAAGGCAAGACATTCATTGCTAAGAATGGATCCTTTCTAGAGAAGGAGTTTCTCTCGAAAGAAGTGAGTGGGAAGGAAAGTAGAACTTGAGGAGGTAACTGTACCTGCTCCCTTATTGGAAAGTAGTTCATCACAGAAATTTGTTCCTGTGACTCCTACACCAATTAGTGAGGAAGCTAATGATGATAATCATGTAACTTCAGATCAAGTTACTACCAAACCTCGTTGGTAAACCCGAGTGAGATCCGCACTAGAGTGGTAAGATAATCATGTTCTGGAGGTCATGTTACTTGACCATGACGAACCTACGAACTATGAGGAAGCGATGATGAGCCCAGATTTCGCAAATTGGCTTGAGGCCATGAAATGTGAGATGGGATCCATGTATGAAAACAAAGTGTGGACTTTTGTTGACTTGCTCGATGATCGGCAAGCCATAGAAAATAAATGGATCTTTCAAGAGGAAGACGGACGCTGATAGTAGTGTTACTATCTACAAAGCTAGACTTGTCGAAAAAGGTTTTGACAAAGTTCAAGGAGTTGACTACGATGAGAACTTCTCACTCGTAGTGATGCTTAAGTCTATCCAAATCATGTTAGCAAATTGCCACATTTTATGAAATCTAGCAAATGGATGTAAAGACTGCATTCCTGAATGGATTTCTGGAAGAAAAGTTGTATATGATGCAACTTGAAGGTTTTATCAATCCAAAGGATGCTAACAAAGTGTGCAAGCTCCAGCGATCCATCTATGGACTGGTGCAAGCATCTCGGAGTTGGAATATATGCTTTGATGAGTTGATCAAAGCATATAGTTTTATACAGACTTGCGGTGAAGCCTGTATTTACAAGAAAGTGAGTGGGAGCACTACAACATTTCTGATAAATATATGTGTATGACATATTGTTGATCGAAAATGATGTAGAATTTTCTGGAAAGCATAAAGGAGTATTTGAAAGGAGTTTTTTCAAAGAAAGACCTCGGTGAAGCTGCTTACATATTGAGCATCAAGATCTATAGAGATAGATCAAGACACTTGATAAGTTTTTCAATGAGTACATACCTTGACAAGATTTTGAAGTAGTTCAAAATGGAACAGTCAAAGAAAGAGTTCTTGCGTGTGTTACAAGGTGTGAAATTGAGTAAGACTCAAAACCCGACCACGGCAGAAGATAGAAAGAGAATGAAAGTCATTCCCTATGCCTCAGCCATAGGTTCTATAAAGTATGCCATGATGTGTACCAGATCTATTGTATACCCTACACTGTTTTTGGCAAGGGAGTACAATAGTGATCTAGGAGTAAATCACTGGACAGCGGTCAAAATTACCCTTAGTGGAATAAGGATATGTTTCTCGATTATGGAGGTGATAAAAGGTTCGTCATAAAGGGTTACGTTGATGCAAGTTTTGACACTGATCCAGATGATTCTAAGTCTCAATCTGGATGCATATTGAAAGTGGGAGCAATTACCTAGAGTAGCTCCGTGCAGAGCATTGTTGACATAGAAATTTGCAAAATACATACGGATCTGAATGTGGCAGACCCGATGACTAAACTTCTCTCACAAGCAAAACATGATCACACCTTAGTACTCTTTGGTTGTTAATCACATAGCAATGTGAACTAGATTATTGAATCTAGTAAACCCTTTGGGTGTTGGTCACATGACGATGTGAACTATGGGTGTTAGAATCATTACTGTGTAATCTAGATTATTGACTCTAGTGCAAGTGGGAGACTGAAGGAAATATGCCCTAGAGGCAATAATAAAGTTATTATTTATTTCCTTATATCATGATAAATGTTTATTATTCATGCTAGAATTGTATTAACCGGAAACATGATACATGTGTGAATACATAGACAAACAAAGTGTCACTAGTATGCCTCTACTTGACTAGCTCATTGATCAAAGATGGTTATGTTTCCTAGCCATAGACATGAGTTGTCATTTGACTAACGGGATCACGTCACTAGGAGAATGATGTGATTGACTTGACCCATTCCATTAGCTTAGCACTTGATCGTCTAGTATGTTGTTATTACTTTCTTCAAGACTTATACATGTTCCTATGACTATGAGATTATGCAACTCCCATTTACCGGAGGAACACTTTGTGTGCTACCAAACGTCACAACGTAACTGGGTGATTATAAAGGTGCTCTACAGGTGTCTCCGAAGGTACTTGTTGAGTTGGCGTATTTTTTAGATTAGGATTTGTCACTCTGATTGTCGGAGAGGTATCTCTGGGCCCACTCGGTGATGCACATCACTATAAGCCTTGCAAGCATTGTAACTAATGAGTTAGTTGCGGGATGATGTATTACCGAATGAGTAAAGAGACTTGCCGGTAACAAGATTAAACTAGGTATTGAGATACCGACGATCGAATCTCGGGCAAGTAACATAACGATGACAAAGGGAACAACGTATGTTGTTATGCGGTTTGACCGATAAAGATCTTCGTAGAATATGTAGGAGCCAATATGAGCATCCAGGTTCCGCTATTGGTTATTGACTGGAGACATGTTTCGGTCATGTCTACATAGTTCTCGAACCCATCACTACAAAAAAAGACACATCCGTGACATTTTGGGCCGAACGAATTTTTTTTCTGTCATACATATGACACTTCTATGACGATAATTGTGACAAAACCCGATATCATCATAGATGTGGTGGGCTCCTACTTCTATGACAAAAAATCATGACAGAAAATGGGCTTTTCGTCCTGGGCGGGCCGGAGACGCAGCTGCATGACATTCTTTGGGCCGTCCATGACGGAAAAAACCATGGTAGAAGCGAGGGCGAGGAAAATTTTGGGGAGTTCCCGGTTACGGTGGGAGGTCGGGGCCGAGTGATGCGCGTTTCTCTCATACACGTGCGCGCGTGTGTGCGAGGCGTTGGCTCTAACTGAACCCGAGCGAGGCGTTGGTCTCTAACTGAACCCGAGCGATTGCACTGCAGGCTACGCGTTACTGAACCCGAGTGATCGATCGATGGTTGTTAACTGAACCCGATCGAGCGATTCCTTCGCCACTGCTGCTAATTGAAGCCGATCGATGGGATGAACAGTGAGCGTTGCGGGGGGTTTGGATGAACAGTGAGCGGTGGCGTTGCCTCTAGATGAACTGGACCCCGTGATGTGGTGGAGGGCTGGATAAATAGTAGACGGTGGAGGGGTGCCCATGGAGGGGTGGATGAACAGGACCCCGTGGTGTGGAGGGCTGGATGAACAGTAGACGGTGGAGGGGTGGTTGAACAGGACCCCGTGGTGTGGAGGGCTGGATGAATAGTAGACGGTGGAGGGGTGCTCGTGGAGGGGTGTGTTGGGGAACGTTGTAATTTCAAAATTTTCCTACGCACACGCAAGATCATGGTGATGCATAGCCACGAGAGGGGAGAGTGTTGTCTATGTACCCTCGTAGACCGGAAGCGGAAGCATTAGCACAACGCGGTTGATATAGTCGTATGTCTTCACGGCTCGACCGATCAAGCATCGAAACTACGGCACCTCCGAGTTCTAGCACACGTTCAGCTCGATGACGATCCCCGGACTCCGATCCAGCAAAGTGTCGGGGAAGAGTTCCGTCAGCACGAAGACGTGGTGACGATCTTGATGTTCTACCGTCGCAGGGCTTCGCCTAAGCACCGCTACAATATTATCGAGGATTATGGTGGAGGGGGGCACCGCACACGGCTAAGAGAACGATCACGAAGATCAACTTGTGTGTCTAGAGGTGCCCCCCTGCCACCGTATATAAAGGAGCAAGGGGGAGAGGCCGGCCGGCCCTTGGGCGCGCCAAGGAGGGGGGAGTCCTCCTCCTAGTAGGAGTAGGACTCCCCTTTCCTAGTCCAACTAGGAAGAGAGAAGGGGGAAAGAAAGAAAGGGAGAGGGAAAGAGGGGCCGTGCCCCCCTCCCCTAGTCCAATTCGGACTCCAAATGGGAGGGGCGCGCCACCTCCTGGGCTGCTGCCCTCTCTCTCCCCTCAGGCCCACTAAGGCCCAATACTTCCCCGGGGGGTTCCGGTAACCCTTCCGGCACTCCGGTTTTCTCCGAAATCACCCGAAACACTTCCGTGTCCGAATATAGCCGTCCAATATATCGATCTTTATGTCTCGACCATTTCAAGACTCCTCGTCATGTCCGTGATCATATCCAGGACTCCGAATAACCTTCAGTACATCAAAATATATAAACTCATAATGAAATTGTCATCGTAACGTTAAGCGTGAGGACCCTACGGGTTCAAGAACAATGTAGACATGACCGAGACATGTCTCCGGTCAATAACCAATAGCGGAACCTGGATGCTCATATTGGCTCCTACATATTCTACGAAGATCTTTTATCGGTCAGACCGCATAACAACATACGTTGTTCCCTTTGTCATCGGTATGTTACTTGCCCGAGATTCGATCGTCGGTATCTCAATACCTAGTTCAATCTTGTTATCGGAAAGTCTCTTTAATCGTTCCTAATACATCATCTCGCAACTAACTCATTAGTTGCATTGCTTGCAAGGCTTAAGTGATGTGCATTACTGAGAGGGCCTAGAGATAACTCTCCGACAATCAGAGTGACAAATCCTAATCTCGAAATACGCCAACCCAACATGTACCTTTGGAGACACCTGTAGAGCACCTTTATAATCACCCAGTTACGTTGTGATGTTTGGTAGCACACAAAGTGTTCCTCCAGCAAACGGGAGTTGCATAATCTCATAGTCACAGGAACATGTATAAGTCATGAAGAAAGCAATAGCAACATACTAAACGATCGGGTGCTAAGCTAATGGAATGGGTCATGTCAATCACATCATTCTCCTAATGATGTGATCCCGTTAATCAAATGACAACACATGTCTATGGTTAGGAAACATAACCATCTTTGATTAACGAGCTAGTCAAGTAGAGGCATACTAGTGACGTTTAGTTTGTCTATGTATTCACACAAGTATTATGTTTCCGGTTAATACAATTCTAGCATGAATAATAAACATTTATCATGATATGAGGAAATAAGTAATAACTTTATTATTGCCTCTAGGGCATATTTCCTTCAGTCTCCCACTTGCACTAGAGTCAATAATCTAGTTCACATCGCCATGTGATTTAATACCAATAGTTCACATCACCATGTGATTAACACCCATAGTTCACATCAACATGTGACCAACACCCAAAGGCTTTACTTGAGTCAATAATCTAGTTCACATTGTTATGTGATGAACACCCAAAGAGTACTAAGGTGTGATCATGTTTTGCTTGTGAGAGAAGTTTAGTCAACGGGCCTGTCAAATTCAGATCCGTAAGTATTTTGCAAATTTCTATGTCAACAATGCTCTGCATGGAGCTACTCTAGCTAATTGCTCCCACTTTCAATATGTATCCAGATTGAGACTTTGAGTCATCTGGATCAGTGTCAAAACTTGCATCGACGTAACCCTTTACGACGAACCTTTTTGTCACCTCCATAATCGAGAAACATATCCTTATTCTACTAAGGATAATTTGACCGTTGTCCAATGATCTACTCCTAGATCACTATTGTACTCCCTTGCCAAAAACAGTGTAGGGTATACAATAGATCTGGTACACAGCATGGCATATTTTATAGAACCTATGGCCAAGGCATAGGGAATGACTTTCATTCTCTCTCTATATTTTGTCGTGGTCGGGTTTTGAGTCTTACTCAACTTCACACCTTGTAACACAGGCAAGAACTCTTTCTTTGACTGTTCCATTTTGAACTACTTCAAAATCTTGTCAAGGTATGTACTCATTGAAAAACTTATCAAGCATCTTGATCTATCTCTATAGATCATGATGCTCAATATGTAAGCAGCTTCACCGAGGTCTTTCTTTGAAAAACTCCTTTCAAACACTCCTTTATGCTTTGCAAAATAATTATACATTATCTCCGATCAACAATATGTCATTCACATATACTTATCAGAAATGTTGTAGTGCTCCCACTCACTTTCTTGTAAATACAGGCTTCACTAGAAGTCTGTATAAAACTATATGCTTTGATCAAATTATTATAGTGTATATTCCAACTCCGAGATGCTTGCACCAGTCCATAGATGGATCGCTGGAGCTTGCATATTTTGTTAGCACCTTTAGGATTGACAAAACTTTCTTGTTGCATTATATACAAGTCTTCTTTAATAAATCCATTAAGGAATGCAATTTTGTTTCCACTTGCCAGATTTCATAAAATGCGGTAATTGCTAACATGATTCGGATAGACTTAACCATAGATACGAGTAATAAACTCTCATCGTAGTCAACACCTTGAACTTGTCGAAAACCTTTTTGCGACAATTCTAGCTTTTGTAGATAGTGACACTACTATCACCGTCCGTCTTCCTTTTGAAGATCCATTTAATATCAATGGCTTGCCGATCAATGGGCAAGTCAATCAAAGTCCATACTTTGTTCTCATACATGGATCTCATCTCAGATTTCATGGCCTCAAGCCATTTCGTGGAATCTGGGCTCATCATCGCTTCCTCATAGTTCGTAGGATCTTCATGGTCAAGTAACATGACCTCCAGAACAGGATTACCGTACCACTCTGATGCGGATCTCACTCTAGTTTACCTACGAGGTTCGGTAGTAACTTGATCTGAAGTTACATGATCATCATCATTAGCTTCCTCACTAATTGGTGTAGGAGTCACAGAAACAGATTTCTGTGATGAACTACTTTCCAATAAGGGAGCAGGTACAGTTACCTCATCAAGTTCTACTTTCCTCCCACTCACTTCTTTCGAGAGAAACTCCTTCTCTAGAAAGGATCCATTCTCAGCAACAAATATCTTGCCTTCGGATCTGTGATAGAAGGTGTACCCAACAGTTACTTTTGGGTATCCTATGAAGATGCACTTCTCCGATTTGGGTTTGAGCTTATCAGGTTGTAACTTTTTCACATAAGCATTGCAACCTCAAACTTTAAGAAATGACAGCTTAGGTTTCTTTCCAAACCATAGTTCATACAGTGTCGTCTCAACGGATCTATATGGTGCCCTATTTAACATGAATGTAGCTGTCTCTAATGCATAACCCCAAAAAGATAGTGGTAAATTGGTAAGAGACATCGTAGATCGCACCATATCTAATAAAGTACGGTTACGATGTTTGGACACACCATTACACTGTGGTGTTCCAGGTGGCATGAGTAGTGAAACTATTTCACATTGTTTTAACTGAAGGCCAAACTCGTAACTCAAATATTTTACTTCTGTGATCATATCGTAGAAACTTTTATTTTTGTTACAATGATTCTCTACTTCACTCGGAAATTCTTTGAACTTTCCAAATGTTTCAGACTTGTGTTTTGTCAAGTAGATATACTCATATCTGCTCAAATCATGTATGAAGATCAGAAAATAATGATACCTGTCGCGAGCCTCAATATTCATCGGACCACATACATCAGTATGTATGATTTCCAACAAATCTTTTACTCGCTCCATTGTTCCGGAGAACGGAGTCTTAGTCATCTTGCCCATGAGGCATGGTTCGCAAGCATCAACTGATTCATAATCAAGTGATTCCAAAAGCCCATCAGCATGGATTTTCTTCATGCGCTTGACACCAATATGACCTAAACGGCATTGCCACAAATAAGTTGCACTATCATTATTAACTTTGCATCTTTTGGATTCAATATTATGAAAATGTGTATCACCATGATCGAGATCCAACAAACCATTTTCATTGGGTGTATGACCATAGAAGGTTTTATTCATGTAAATAGAACAACAATTATTCTCTAACTTACATGAATAACCGTATTGCAATAAACATGATCCAATCATATTCATGCTCAACTTAAACACTAAATAACATTTATTTTAGGTTTAACACTAATCCCAAAAGTATAGAGAGTGTGCCATGATGATCATGTCAATGTAGACATGACCGAGACACGTCTCCGGTCAATAACCAATAGCAGAACCTGGATGCTCATATTGGCTCCTACATATTCTACGAAGATCTTTTATCGGTCAGACCGCATAACAACATATGTTGTTCCCTTTGTCATCGGTATGTTACTTGCCCGAGATTCGATCGTCGGTATCTCAATACCTAGTTCAATCACGTTATCGGCAAGTCTCTTTACTCGTTCCGTAATACATCATCTCGCAACTAACTCATTAGTTGCATTGCTTGCAAGGCTTAAGTGATGTGCATTACCGAGAGGGCCCAGAGATACCTCTCCGACAATTGGAGTGACAAATCCTAATCTCGAAATACACCAACCCAACATGTACCTTTGGAGACACCTGTAGAGGACCTTTATAATCGCCCAGTTACGTTGTGATGTTTGGTAGCACACAAAGTGTTCCTCCGGCAAACGGGAGTTGCATAATCTCATAGTCACAGGAACATGTATAAGTCATGAAGAAAGCAATAGCAACATACTAAACGATCGGGTGCTAAGCTAATTGAATGGGTCATGTCAATCACATCATTCTCCTAATGATGTGATCCTGTTAATCAAATGACAACACATGTCTATGGTTAGGAAACATAACCATCTTTGATTAACGAGCTAGTCAAGTAGAGGCATACTAGTGACGTTTAGTTTGTCTATGTATTCACACAAGTATTATGTTTCAGGTTAATACAATTCTAGCATGAATAATAAACACTTATCATGATATAAGGAAATAAATAATAAATTTATTATTGCCTCTAGGGCATATTTCCTTCAGGGTGTTTGAACAGGACCCCGTGGTGTGGAGGGCTGGATGAACAGTAGACAGTGGAGGGGTGGTTGAACAGTAGCCGATGGAGTAGCGCGCGGTGGAGGCCGGATGAACAGGAGCCCGTGGATGAACAGTCGCAGGTGGAGGCTGGAGGAGGTCGACGGTGGATGAACAGTAGCTCGTGGAGGCTGGAGGGGGTCGACGGTGGAGATGAACAGTACCCTGTGGAGTCCCGTTTTGCGGTACGCCACACCCCTCCCGATGAACAGGACCCCCGTTTCGACCGTAGCGCTCCAACACAAGTCCGTTTCGTCCGTTTTGCGGTACGCCACACCCCTCCCGATCAACAGGACCCCCGTTTCGACCATAGGAGGTCTGTTTCCTCCGTTTTGCGGTACGCCAGACCCCTCCCGATGAACAGGATCCCGTTTCGAACGTGGCCGGTCGAATACAAGGCCGTTTCCTCCATTCTGCAGTACGCCAGGCCTCGTTTCCATCGCATGTTCCGTCCAAGCCCTCCCGATGAACAGGACTCATTCCGTTGCCTCCCCATGAACACGACGCATTCCGTTGACTCCCCATGAACATGACGACGACGTTGTTTCTCCGTTCTGACCCAGCCATGTACACGAGCCCTAGCCGTACGTATGCGCGAGTAGGCGTTCGAGACCCCGCCCGTATGTACACATACGTGGCTGTATTTTCTTTCTTGCACAATGTCCGTTGTACGTACGTGTAAATGCTACATGCGCGCCTCTACTACAACACGTGCGCGCCTCTACTACGACACGTGCGCGCCTCTACATCGACTAGTATGTACGTACACGTTCGCGACAAGAATGACAACGCTACGTACGCTTCGACCAGGTGGGTCCCAGCAGTCAGGGGGAAACATTTTTTTGTGAAATACGATGGCCCGTCCGGTGGGTCCCACTGTCAGGTGGAGGAATAATTATTTTGCACGTAATAAGGAGGCACTTCCTTGCTGCGGGCATGGACCCAGCTGTCAGCCTCTCCACGTACAGTCCACGTCTGATGGAAGCCGTTCCTTGACCATGTTGACCACGCCTCGCCGAGAGCACCAGGGCGGTGGACGACGGCGAGGCCTAGGAAGGGGACGACGTGGAGCCGGAGAAGACGCGGTAGAGGATGCCCACGCGTAGAGGAGTACGAGGGTTCACTGGTTCGCTGCGGTGTGAGGTTGCCGTCGCCGCAGAATAACAGGGGGTGTGGGTGAGTAGGGGGATGGCCTGGCCAGCGGTGGGAGTAGTAGGGGGCGGTGAGGCCTCCGCCGCATCGCAGCCGGCCACGGGAGGCAGGAGCACGAGGCACGACAGGCATTGGTTTGGGCGGCTGGAGCAAGAAGACCAGAGGTTGAAGAAGCACTACGGCCGTTGGATGGACATCGTACGGACACTGGAGCTAGAATCATGCATATTGACTAAGTTGACAAAGCCCTCCGTCCCCGTCAACTTAGTAGGCCCACAAGTCAGCCTGCCACTATACTGGGTCCCAGCTAACAGGGGGAGTATTCATTTTTTTGTGCGTAATAAGGAGGCACTTCCTTGCCTGCGAAGATATAGCTGGTGGGTCCGAGCTGTCAGCGGCGGTAACATTTTTTTCGCGAAATACAGAGGCCCTTTCGGTGGGTCCCTGATGTCAGGTGGAGGAATCATTATTTTGCGCGTAATAAGGAGGCATTTCCTTGCGTGCGACCGTGGACCCAGCTGTCGGCCTCTCCACGTAAAGTCCACTTCAGATGCATGTCGGTTGTTGAGCACGTTGACCAGGCCACGCTGAGAGCACCAGGGCGGTGGATGACGGCAAGGCCTACGAAGGGAACAACACAGAGGCAGGGAAGACTCGGCAGTTGTTTCCCACGCGGAGGGGAGTATGACTATATGAGGGTTTACTGGTTCGTCTGTCGTCGCCGGAGAATAACAGCAGGTGTGGGTGAGTAGAGGGATGGCTAGGCCAATGATGGGAGTGCGGTGGGGCAGTGAGGTCTGCGCGGTAGCAGAGCCGGCCGCGGGGAGGAGGGAGCAAGCAGTCCCGCCGGCGCCTGTTTGAGCAGCTGGAGCAGGAAGAGCAGAGATTGAAGAAGCACGACGGTCGTTGGATGGCCATCCAACAGTCACTGCTTGTGTGTCAACCTTTTTTTAGGAAAGCCTCAAATCTGTGGAAAACAGCATACAACCCATTTGCTAATTCTTAAGGTTTTTTTGGAGCCCATATTCTTTTTGTTAGCATTACAGCCCATATTGTGGCCATGGTTAAGAAAATTATATGAAATTTTGCATATTTTGGTGCGATCCGAACTGTTTTTAATCCCGAAATTTCAACTCACATTCAAACTGATTTTAAAAATAAATGTATATCAATATAAAATCCAACAAATTCTCCACACATAAAAATTAATGTAATTTAAAATCTCGAAATGAAAAAAAGATATTTGAAACTAATTGCCGGTTTGATGTGTTTTAAAAACGTACAGGCCATTTCTCATTACTGATGGGCCATTTTCTCGGCCAGCCGAATGAAAGCTCTCCTCGTCTTGAAAGATTTGCAGCCCAACAGGCCTGACAAAGCGACTTACTTGGCAAATCACAAAAAAACTGGGCTGTGGCCATGGACCCAGCTGTCAATCCATTTGTTTTTTAGTTCATTTGGTGGGCTGGGTAAAACAATGGTGTAGCATCTATGCAACCCATTTAAATCCCATTTGCATTTTTCTCGAAATCCGCGGACTTGCTGGGCTGGGTGAAAATATCATGTTGGGCTAGACGGAGAAATATTATAAAAACATAAACACATGATTGCACGTGAGTAAAATCTTTGCAAGCTTATGTATGCAATCACTAGGAGTTAACTTGCCAAGTTATATATAAACAATTATTATTATTATTTTGTAAGAACTTTCAACTTACAAAATAAAATATCATTTTAATTTGATGAGTTAATAGTACGTGGGGTATTATTATTTTTTAGGCTAGACATGGGACAGTTGAGTTGGTTCTAGGGTAAAGTACTGGGAGAAAACTTAGTTTACATCAAAAAAGAAAGTGGGAGAAAATTCAGAGACCTGCTGGGTCCACCTGAGGAGGGGAATATGTTGGGAGGAAGGAGATTCAAAGCACGGCGGCCGAGTGAACTAGTTTTTTTTACGGACAAGTGAACTAGTTTACATACATAAGAAAATTGCAGACAAAACAGATAATTACGACACATAGGCTAATGCATGAAACACTCACATGATAAAGGTGCTTATAAACAGATAAAGTACAACATCTAGACCTTCCTGGCACACTTGATCACGACGTTGTGGCTGTCCGTGTACTCGTCGGTTACGGGAAGCAAACACGCCCTCATGTCCAAGATCTGCATGTACATGTCATAGCATGCGTATGCGCCCTTGGCCGCGTAGGTTATGTAGGCTAGATTCAGAGGTACCTCCCACGTGTTCAGGTCGTCTTCTTTCATGTTGGCGTATCAGGGGTCGATGATGGTCTCAGCGAGGTCAACCACGGAGTCCTTCTCTTGCCCGTTGCTGATGATCTTGTATTGCTTCTAGATGTCAACAAGCTTGTTGCACCAGATGGCCGAATCATCGCGTTCTTCCTTCTCTCCACCGTAGCAAAGGTGAAGTCGACGCTGCCGATGAAACAGGCAAATGCTCCAGAACCTGGTGCAGCCATAGGACTGAGGCGAGGCAGAGCTTCACCGAGTCCGTGTCGTTGGTGTACATCACATTCAACTTGGTGCAGCCATAGGACTGAACGGCGAACTCAAAGGGGAACTCCTTGCTGAAGTCCATATTCAGCAGGCTCACCCCTCGGATCGCCATTGGAGTCTCTTCGAGTGAACGAGTGTGTAGGCGGTGGCAGCAGTTCATTTTTCAGCTCTTGGGGAACTGGATTCAACAGTAAGCTGAGTGTGTGCAGGCGACAACAGTTACTACCCCTCCCTCGTCTGCTGCACGCCCGGCAGAAGATGCACCCTCGACCACACGTCGGTTCACGAGCGGGTCTGTATTGGTACTGTAATAACAGGAGTTAGTGGTCACTTTACTTAAATTTAATTAGCTTTAATAGAAATTTGTACTTAAAACAAGCAATGCATTCGCTCGTTCTATCAATGCCAGAGGATCAACATGCACAACAATTAGAATTATTACTCTCAGGACGCACGCGATCATCACATTTGTCGCACTTTCACAAAGATAATACTACCGAGTTTGAACTGTTTGTTATGGTTGTTGTCCTCTGCATCATCATGTCGTGTTTCCCAGCTTGCAAGATTCAGAACCAACAAATAAGATCCAAATAATAAGTACAACAAAGATGTCTACACATCTCATTGATTCCCAGCTTGCAAGATTCAGAACCAACAAATAAGATCCAAATAATAAGTACAACAAAGATGCCTACACATCTCACTGATTCCCAGCTTGCAAGGTTCAGAACCAACCCATTAGAGCCTTTTGATAAAGTGAATATCAGGATTAAATCCATCTTGGCTAGCCATGTCATACAATCGAAGAACTTGGCGAATGCTCTTGACCGTCACAACATTTGTAGTTGAGTATTCCTGTTTGCACAACATGTTTGCACAACACAAACAAGGAGACAGGAGAGCATGATTTCGCTTTAATAGCGGCCTCCTTGAACTCAACCTCCAGCTCTACTTGGATGAGGTCTGCCTGGAGTTCCATGATTCAATTCATGCGCCTTTTTCTGCAGTTCACCTGAAATGAAGCAAAGATTGCATCATTCAGCTAGCAAGAAGTACTTGCTCTTGTGAGCTGGCAGGTTCTTCTTTAGTAGTTGCACTAAAATTGAGGAACATTAAGGTTGGCTGTCCGGCTCATGTAAGGTGCAACTATAATTTTCTTATCCTTTTGTGCAGTTCCACTAAAATAAAGTGCCATTGTGGTGACAGTGACGGCTCCATCTTGCAAAGGCTAATAAAATGTTGCACGAGATTACCAGCAGAACTTGACGGAGATTTTGGAAACTCCAATCACCATTTTGTGCAGTTCCACCAAAATTGAGAGATGTTGCCCACGTGACATTTTAGTTGAACTGCACAAGACACTCATTCCAAAAAAGTGTTTTCTGCAGTTCACCAAAAGGTCACAATAGCAACAAGGTGAAATGGATATCCCTATCTGCACAAAAAGATAGAAAGTAAACAGTTGCTGGTCAATAAGAATATACGAAACATATACAAAATGAAAAGAAGCATCTTAATTATGTTCATGGCAATCACGCAAGGACAATAGAAATTTTAAAACGTCAGCGATGCTTCATGTTACCAGAAGCATTACGATCAACAATGAGATTCCTCAAATATGGGATTACTTTAATGGTGGCATTGCTTGTTTACCAGACACAGTAAATCAACAGCAGCTAAAGAGTTGGTTTAAGGGCATGGGACCGTGGGGACACCAGGACACTCAGCAGCGTAAAGGAGCAACTTACTTATCATACTGGGGAAAACAGCAGGAGTGCCATTGTACTATGTGAGGGCAGCAAATCTAATCCTGGAGACCTTTTACTATGTGAGGGCAGCAAATCTAATCCTGGAGACCTTTTACTATGTGAGGGCAGCAAATCTAATCCTGAGACCTTTTACTATGTGAGGGCAGCAAATCTAATCCTGGAGACCTTTTACTATGTGATGGCAGCAAATCTAATCCTGGACATACTCTGTTGACTTGTCCACCAGCCGCCACTTTCTATCCTTTTTTCAACCAATAATAGATTTGTTCCTTATCCAGTGTGTACTACGTTTTCCCATTATTTCCCTTTTCAACCAAGAGACCGGTTGGGTATCCGGTCTCTACTACTTTCACCATATTATTTCCTCTTTGAATCAAGTCCTAGATTCATGCTACAACTTTCCCCCCTTTCTTCGTTGTTTGAACAAAGCCCTAGATTCGAATGCATGAAGTAGCTTTACCTCTAATAATACTAAAAATTTAGGTGGGTTTGGAAGAGCTGATGGGAGTAGAAAAAGATGCACATGCAGACACATGGGGAGCTGGGCAGTAGAGCAAGGCCGCTTTCAAGGCAGACACATGGGGAGCTGGGAGCCGGGATGTCGGCAGTGGCAGGTCGGATCTGCGGACAATACGGCAGGGAGGAAGAAGGGTCGGAGGACCTCCCGAGCCGGCCATGTGTCGGAGAGAATGGCACGGGCAGAGGATCGAGCCCCTCCGGCAGCTGTGGGTTTCCTCCCTCGGCGGTGATGACCGCGGGAATGATGCACCTTTTAGTCCTCTACACACACCGGCCGAACGGATTCGACCGGATCTGTGACCAGCGGTGAGTAGAGAGAAAATGTCACTACCGCTGTCTTGTTTATATCTGGAGGGGATGAGAGAATGAAGAGAGCAACCCTAGTAAAGCAAGCGCTCAGGCCCCTGCGTCCATATATAGTGGAGTGATTATCTTTTTTCTCTCCACAACAAGCGTTTCAATTTGTGTACGTGATTAAAGAAAAGAAACTCTCTATTTAAGGTGATTACTGTACGACTCCTACTTACTAGTAGTAGTACTACAGTATTGTTCACTTGTGATCCCCGCCCCTCCATTCATTGAACAACCCCACGGGTGAATAAACATACATTAAGTACTGTATTTATATAGAACGAACAAGCTCAAACTATTTTCGCGTAGTTAAAAGTTGGGGGCGGGGCTTTTCCCGGGCAGTACGCGCAGAAGTTTTCAGGTAGGGCCAGAAGACTATTTTAAATTTTTTTTAAACTTCAAGACGGCCACATAGCATGGAGCCAACCCCAACGATTTTAAGCTTATAGACACGGTACACGCTATCCTAGACTACTATACACATGAAACTGCCACACGAGCGTTCGGGCTGCGCTTGGCTCTTCGCCTCTTCGGGAAGTCGAACAATGATGGCATACTACTGCATTGGAGGAGTACTACAGTACGCTTATGGCCATCTAACACCGATTGAACTGCTGCATGTCCATCGTGTGCGGGAGGGAGAGCGTGTAGCGAAAGCTTCTCCTAGTCTTGCCAGCCACCATGCTCATGGGCGAGGGAGGGACGCTCCTGCCTTTGCGTGTATGACAGGTGGGCCCTACAGGTGTGTGGCCAACCTGTCATACAGCCAAAGGCATGTGTAGTTAAGTCTGCGAGGGAGAGGATAATCAAACTTCTCGTTGATGTACGAGTTGACGCGACACATCAAAGCACTGCACTCGATATATTTCAATAATTTGCGTGTGTGACTCCCAGATGCAGAGGCCGGGGGTCATCATCCTCCTTTTTCGAGAAAAAATAGACGCGTGTGTGAGAGGACGAGTGCGTGCATGCACCTCTTCTCTTCCTGTATAACGTACTACTAAACTCAGAGTACAAGTTTTTGTGGGTGGCACGATGGTGCGTGCGAGAAGTCCCGAGAGATAGGTTTAATGCATTAATTGCAATGCATGCATGCATAAAGTACATGCATTGGTCAATTTTCTCTTAATACTTGCATGCAATGATTTAATGCACCTTGGAATCTGAACATGTGTTGGGGACAACCAAATTGAGCCTTATAAAATGGAAAAACTAAAATTTGAGATAAGCCCTATAAAACCGGAAAGGAGGGAGTAGAAAAAGAAGTACTCCATCCGGGAATAGTGCCGCACTTCGAAACTAGAACCATCAATAAATTTTGAGCTTGCGTCTCGTCACATTCCAAATTACTCCACGCTATATTGAATTGCAAACCTGTTCACACCGATCACAACCTAAACGGTTTCCCACTTAGGAACGTATTAGTACTCGGTTATAGATACTAGTATGCCAAGATGACTGCACATTCCTCCTCAACTCCTCATCCACAAAAACAAACAAGTCATTCAGCATCCTTCCCTTGCGTCTACCATGGCGAGCGTGAGTTCTGGGTCGAGAGATTGCCACCAGGGAGAGGCGAGCATGGAAGCGGAAGCACGAGAGATGTCCCGCCTCGCTGTGAGAGCAGCCGACATGTCCCGCCGCACAGAAGTAGCAGCACAGAGGTCCCGCCATGCTACTGAAGCAGCACGGAGGTCCCGCCGCGCCGTCAATGCAGCAGACTGGTCCGGCCGTGCCGCGGAAGCAGCAGAGATGTCCCGCCGCGCCACGAATGCAGTAGAGATGTCCCGCCACGCCGCGGTGGCCTGGGAAAATTTCTCGCGGGCACGCGACGACTGTTACAGGCGCATGCATGCGATCGTCCATAGCCAGATGGATCAGATCTCCGGCTCGGCAAGGCTGCAGCACGACATGATAGCCTCGTTTGAACAGGCTACCGGCATCATCCGGCAACTAAGGGAGGGTAATGGGAGGCTTCGGGCCAAGCGCGACCTGTTGAGGGAGAAGATCGTCCGAAGTGCAGACCTGCAGGAGGAGACTAGTGCCTTGTTGAAGAAACTTGTGGACGAGAATGGCATGCTCCGCAACGAGCGCCAAAGGCTGGTGGAGGAATCCGTGGATGTTCTCAAGCAGCATCTTGAGGACATGAAAGAGCTCATTGCCGCTCGCCGCGGAGACTAGTTTCCTGGTTTATTTTGATGTAATAATCGGTTTAGGATGTGGATTGTGTCGTCGGTTGTGAAATGTTGGGTTCTAGCGCGGATGTTTGGCCTTTGTTGGCCTCTTGGGATGTTGTGATTTCAATCTGGTAGCTTTTAGTCCTTCGTGTTAGGCTGGAGTTGTGCTGAACTTCTTGTGAATTGTGGTGGTTTTCAGTAATGAAAATCGGAAGGGGCAAGCCCTTCTTTGATCAAAAAAATTTAATCATCCTTATATATTCATCAGTCTTGCTATAAGTCGCAGTAGATGCTATATAGGTCCGTCGGATCTTACATCAAGATCCGTGCTTTCAGATTTTCTTTTTTCTCTCTTAAATCTCAGTCGAGTGAGACATAGCCACGCCATTAAACAGAGGCTCGGGCGCCATTAATGGAGACCTTGGGAGAGAGGTGGACGGCAGATGGAGGTCAAAGGGCTCTCCTCCCGATAAGCACGCGCAGGGGTCTGATCGCACGCCTCTCGTACTCAAATAGCTACCCTGCATGTCGCCTCCTAGCTAATAAAAAAGGGGACGCGTGGCGGCACGTAAATGGTACTAGTAAGTAGAACGCCCACGGTTTCAATAATACTTGTGTTTCCGATTGTAACGTGACAGCACTTCTTCCAAAATGACTTTGTTGATTGTTAATGTGTGCGCCTTCGCAAATCGGACTGCAAATTTACCACAGCATGTTGGTGCCATGTCATGGCACCAAGCCAAGTTTCATTATTTTCATGCGTGTTTTGGATTTACAGGAATTAAAAAACTAAGTTTCTCAATGTTTCCAACCCAGCCACGACGCCCAGAATTTTGAATTTCATTCCCATTTCTTGCATGGAACCTAGAAATTTACCCGAGGACACACATGTGATTTTTCAACCAACTTTGGTGCACTGGAACATGTGCTTGTATTTCAAATTTGAATTATGCACACAAAGGTGACACGTTCCCTCCCAGAACCACGAGCCTTCTTGAGAGAAGCTCCGATTTGCAAGAAGCTTATACCAAAATTTGTTCCTATTCGGCCAATTTTTTACCACGGCATGGTACTACCATGACATGACACCATGCCAAGTTTCATGATTTTAAAACCAAGTTTCTCAATGTTATCGACCGAGCCACGATGCCCAGATGTTTGAATTTTATTCTCATTTTTTGCATGGGACCTACTCCCTCCTTCCATCTATATAGGGCCTAATGTGTTTTTCAAGACAGCCTTTGACTATTGACAAGATTAATAGCACATGAGATGTATACTATGCAAATTATATTATTGGAAGCTCCTTTGACATACAAAATTGAAGGTATGCTTTGTGTAAGTTGCATGTCATATATTATTGCTCTAACGTTTGGTCAAAGTTAGCCTCGAAAAATGCATTAGGACCTATATGCATGAGAGGAGTCGACTTCGAGAGAACGTGTTTGTTCGAGAGACACCGAGGAAGACTACTATATATCGATGGTGCATGTAGGCGGGAATTAAACTAAGGGATGGTCTTATTGGTTTCGGGGATATAGGGGAAGAGTGAGAGGCGGGGGGGTAGCTAGAAGGAGATTGTTAAGTGTGAGTGTGTGTTTTACCCATCCAGGCGGAAGTTATGTGCACAAAAGAGGAGAACGATTCGATGTGGCGTTAGGATTGAGGGTAATTAACTACGTATGGAGACATAGAGACCTTGAACGTGCATGTGTGAGAGGTATACATGTATACGTGGGATGTGTGTGTGCACATGCGCATGATCGAGATAAAAGAAAGAAGACATAAGTCATAAGATCAACGACATGGGAGAGACGGATCGGTATGACAATATGCATGCATGTGAGAATGCATGGAAGAAGTCCCGACAATTGAGCATGTGTTTTTGTCTTTAAGAGATAGTGGCGTGGGCTGGAGCATGCATCTATGGCGAGCAGAGGGAGTGAGGCGCAACGATTGTGCAAAAGAGACCAACCTATAAATGCATATGTATGGAGAGACATATATAGTGTGGGTGATAGGAAGCAAGACTCCATGCGAGAAAGAAATGTTGACGGAGAAACTACAGATAGATACAGAGATGGAGATGCTAGCTAGAGGGACATCCGCTAGTTTGGGTGTTGGAGATGACCGTCGGGTGGTTCAAAGGGTGAAGTTATATATGTGTGTGAGAGGGCACTTGACTGCATGTAGAGAGAAACATATGTAGTGTGCGTGATAGGAATCAAGAGTGAGGGCGAGAAAGAAGGTTGATGGAGAAACAGATAAATAGAAAGATAAAGATGCTAGCTAGTGTGCGTTAGAGATAGGAGTCGAGTGGATCAGAAGGCTGGGTTATGTGTGTGGGTGTGAGAGAGATAGAGAGAGGGTGCGTGTGAGTCACATACAAACAGATATCAGAGAGAAATGAGATCCAGAGAGACGGAGTTTTGTGTCTGCGAGAGAGAAAGATATTTCACAACGAGAGTGATAGCTAGAGAGACATACGAGGGAACGCAAGATATCTCTAGGGAGAGAGGGTGTGTGTGAGCGACATACAAGAGAACAATGGAGAAATATGAGACCCTGGGAGACAGAGTTTGTGTTTGTGTGTGAGAAAGAGATATTGATGAGGAAGAGTCGTAGGTTCTCATATCTAAGGAGCGAAAGACATCTCTGTATGAGGGGTGTGCGAGTGGCACACATGGGAATAGTAGAGAGAAATGAGACCCCGGGAGACAAAGTTTTGTGTTTGTGTGAGAGAAAGAGATTCCACATGGAGAATCATAGTTAGAGACACATAGCAGGGAGCGAGATATACTTAGAGAGAGATAGAGTGATGAAGGTCGAGGGAGAGAGTACCGTCAGTGTGTTACGAAGATAAAAGATCATTGTCGACATACAGGTAGCACGAGAGATACCTGAGAGACGATGAACGCGTATAGGTCCAGAGAGATAGTCCTATATAAGCATGAGTGATAGCTATATGAGACGAATATCTGGATTAAAGGGGATTCAAATATTTAAACTGGAGATCACGACATCGATAATATCATAACGCAAATTGGTGTATCAAACATGCATATTCATTTGAATTTGGGCACACGTGTAATGTTATATAGTTTATCAATATTGGTGATCCATAGATTCTTCAATTACAAACAATGCATGGTTTATATGCAATTAATGTCTAAACGGGATTACACTATATGTTGCGTGTGTGAAACACATTATACATGTTTGAGAAGTAAAAAAACCCGCATGAAACACACATTAATTGGAGACAGTTAGCGAGGAATGCATACATTGGATTTCAACATAAAGTGGTTTCAAATATTTGAAAATCCAAATTGATGGATACAACCTTATGAATCTGAGATCATGCCATTTGTAAACCATATTTATGTATAAATGGTGTTGTGCTTTTGAAAGTATATATAAAAAATGATGTATATAGAATGTAATTCCAATTGAAAATGGATCCCGCCCGAAAAAATAGAATACAAACGGGATTCGAATTGAGTTGGCACGGTAAACGTGCACTCTGCAAAATTTGAACGAAGCGGGGAAAGTCGCAGTAACCGCCCGAAACCAAAATCTGCGAGATGGAAATCACTACTGCCTATCCCTGCCACGCAAAGCCTATATGCTGGATTTCTATAGGTTTCGATAGGGGTAGGTTTGTAATTTCACCCAAACGTGACGTAACCGCCTCTCACCCGGATTCATACACGGTGGGCGCCAAAACACAGTGTGTCCTCGGCCGAAATCGACTCCCTCCCCGATTCATATTCATACACGGTGGGCGCCAAAAACAAACTCTCGTCGGCAAATATTCGGTGTATGCGAGATTACCGTCCTATCCCCAACCGACTAGTGTTGCTGTGATGTAGTAGAAATTTGAAACGGGGGCTAAGTTTGTAAATTTCCTCGCATTTGAGACAAGCGCGCCCTGAATACATGGTTCCCCCTTCCTCTCTACCTCCCTTTTCCCCATTCGTACTCCGTGGGCGCCAAAACACCCTCTCCACCCCACCCTCCTCCGTCCGCCGCCGTCCGCCACCCCATCCACCGCCGTCCTCCTCCACCATGCCGGAGCTGATACCCCGATGCCGCCGTCCATTACAAGAGATCGACCTCTCTCATCCACGGCTTCGGACCGGGATCCTTGCATCCCGTCCTCTCGCTTCATCCCCGCCGTCGTCCACCTTGTCGGCGCCGCTCCTACGACCGTCTCGTCCACCGCGCCCCGCCGCCACCGTCTACCCTCCTAGATCTGCTTCCACGCCGCCGACAGCCATCGCTACCGCAGCACCGTCAAATTCTCAGCAGATGCGTACACGGCGCCGCACCAGAGGCGGTACTCTTTCGTATCTGCTCAACTTATTTATCGCAGCAAGAAAATAGATCGCCACTGCTTTACTCTGATTTCTTGTCTTGGTTGCGAAGTTGCCTTTGTCCGGTTTGCACCTTCAGATCCGCCATGGCACGCTCAACACCATACTCGCAATGCTTATGGTTTTCCCCTTTTATATTCCACACTAGTTAAATCACAGTAGACTAAATTTCAAAATTGGGTCAGTCGATTTTTCAGAGCTCGCCGGAGTTCGCCGGTGCGATCGAAGGGGCTCGGGTGGTTGTGGGGCCTCGCCGAACGAAGAAAACTCGACGCGGGTGGGGGTTGGGGTGGGGGTGGGGTGGGAGGAACACAGGCGGTGGGGGCCGGTGGTCCGGCCGGCGGCCCGTGCGGTGTTCTGTATGGGAAGAATCAGAGACGAGGAAGAAGAAGGGTTAGGAGACGTAGGATCTTCATCCAACCGCCTGAAATGGTCGAGAGACAGCTAGGAGTTGCATTCTTAATGCGCTCTGGTTCATCATGTGTGGGCACTGCGCAACCAACATTTTATTATCCAAAATCTGCTTGCTCTTCTTTACCATGTTCCTCTTCCGTTCTTCTTTAATATGTACTCTCTCCGTTCCTAAATACAAGTCTTTGTATAGATTCCACCATGGACTACATATGGAGCAAAATGAGTGAATCTACACTCTAAAATGTACCTGGATACATCTGTATGTGATCCATAGTGGAAATCTCTACCAAGACTTATATTTTGGAACGGAGGGAGTATGATAGTAGTACAGTATGTTCCTTGTACTGAAGATGAGCAGGGACATTTGCAGTGTAGAGGTCTATACGGTCGGTTGTGATGGACACTTTGAGCCTCTTTGATTCGTAGGATCTTGTAAACATAGGAATAGGATTTGTAGTGGCCTGCCCACTTGAATCCTATAAGAATAGCAAGGAAATGCGGGGAGCTGTGTCGCCTTTGAGAGTTACATTGATATTAACAGTACCGCACCTTCACTTGAAGAGAGCTGGTATCCGAAGCCTTTCTAGCCGTACCGGCAATACTAGCACATATATTCCAGCAAGTTCCACTTTGCTGATTTTACTCTGATGCTTAAGGTTTTCCCGTTATATCTACACTATGATCTGTGTAGCTGCTTTGTGTCGCACTAGCAGCAGTCCACTCTTGAAGCTAAACACTGCAATGACTTACAAAATTGGCACCAAGGCATTGAGTGCCATTCTGGATGCAATGAAACTCATACGCTCCCCACCTGTTGATTCTTGTTCAGAATATCATCCTAATGACTATTCTAACCTCGAGGAGTCAAAGGCAGATGGCCTGTCCTGTTCACCCATCAAGGTGCCTGTTCTAATTTGGCAATGTTTTATTGATTGCGGGTATCTTGCATATGTTGTCTTGCATTTCTTCTACTTTGTTGCACCGCCATCTGCTTAGTTTACTCATCATATATGTCGAGATGCCATGCCCATCCATTATCAATACATATTCCATCTGTCATCATACCATGTTTTTCCACTCAAATGTTGTTCTTGTGCATCAGACATCAAAAAGGAAGAGGGTGATTGCCGAACCTGAAGGAGCACCAGCAAAGTCCTTGAAAAACGTGGTGGTGCCGGAGAAATCAGACAGCACCCCACTTATATTGGCTGTACAACCAGTGACACAAAACGTAGGACCGACTCCAGCAGACTGTACCCATACTTCACTGGCCACACCACTAGCCCCACCACACAGGACCTGCACTCCAGCAAAAGGTATACCGATTTCATTTGCCATAGCACTAGCTGTACCATAGAAAAATCCCACTCCAGCAAAAAGTACAGCAAGTCCACTGGCCGAAGACCTATCCCAACTGCAGAGACGGCCAATTCCTGCAGATTGGAACCCCATTCCATTTATTCCCAGTTTAAAAGACAATGCTTTCAATGTTGTTAGGGACTACGTGCATATATTCCCATCATGGGAAGATTATTGTGAAGACAAACACCATTTTCACATCTTCCTGTCCAACTTACGTGTAAGTGCTATTATTCATGGTTATTATTTTCCTGTTTTCTGCTGATTGAACACATGAATGATTTACATTACATTGTTGTAACTAGGCGAGGGTCAATCTGGATAGTCATGACGAGCAAAGCTTGCTTGTGCTTTTCAAGGAAGCATTGCAGCAGTATCGGTGTTACCTGAGGAAATCACACTTTGATGGCAAGTCTATAAACGAATTTCCGGTGAAGTCTCCTGTGCTAAATTTAGAAGACATTGAATGGAAAAACCTTTTTATGCACTGGTCTCGTTCCCAGGATGAGGTACTGTCTATGAAATCACATGACAATTTGAACTTCTACTTTTCCGCATGTGCCTTACGGATCTTTTTTGCAGGAAATCTGCTCGAAGAAGAATTCCGGTTTGACAAGAACGACATGATATCGCAAATATGCTGCCCGCTGCTTTGCTCTTGTTAGTACCTGTTGTCCTGTATCACTGTACTTGCATACATACCTGGTTCATTATGTGACAGCAGTATGCATGATAGCTTGCTTATCAATTGTTCGCTCCAAATTATCTGATCTGTATGAATGGTTACATTAGTGTAGAATATATCCAATGCCAATGTTTTTTTAGCTCTGCATTGTTCTTGTAAGTACATGTTGTCCTTTATCAGTGTACTTATAATGACAGGTAGTTGTTCATGTACCATCACTCTGCAGCTTATTTTCCTTTGCCCTCCATTTTCTACACATCAGATCTATATTTACTCTTACCATAAGGTTGGTACTGAAGAAGTTTAGCTGTGCATTGCTCTTGGCTGTACCTTTTGCCTGTATCGCTGCACTTACATTTATAGCTACTTGGTTATGTAGCATCACTCTTCATCTTATCTTAAATATTCTCCATTTTTTCGTATATTATCACATCTATATTTACTCTTAACAAAATGTAGAATAAAGGCAATGCTTTTGAAGAAGATTCTGTGGTAAACTTCTTGAATTGCCCCCCCCATCAGCATGGACAAGGCCTTTATAGAGCCTGTCTTCACCAATAATGTAAGTTTGTCCATCTCAAGCCTTCAAACTTTGTTGTATATATTTGGTTAGGCATGACTGCAACAGCTGTTTATTTTTGGTGTTTGCATCAAATTGCTTGTTTAAAGTTTATTATGTAGTTCATAAACAAAAGTTTGTCCTTTCTCAATTTAAGTTTTCAGTTGTACAACCAACTTCCTTCTTCATACCATGTAAATTAAACTATACAGAGCAAGTGATCTTCTTTTGCACTGCATGTATGCTTCTGTTCTTCATCCGTAATCCAGTGGTGTGGTGAACCTACCCACTACAGCACAATGTCATATTCTGCAATGTCTTAACTATGAACAATGTCATATCATTCTACTATTATTTAAAACCGTCTCTTTATTTGCCAATCTGAAATGGTATAAATTGACAGCACACTAACCATTGATACTTATGAGTTCTTGATCTGTAATCCAGTGGTGTCGTGAAGCTGCCAACTCCTTCACAATGTCATTTCCTGCCATGTCTTGACCTGAACAATACCATATTGTGTTAATGCAAATTTAAACTGTGTCACTTTATTCGTCAGTAAGAAATGTGATGAATTGTCAGCACTGATACTTTTATGTGCAAAACCTGTCATCTGTCTGCTTGTTTATCTTTCAGAGTGAGGAAGATATAAGTGTTGAACAAGCGCAGTCTCATCATCTTGCTCAGCTGCTTGCGCTGCAGCTCCCCAGCAGGGCTAACCTTTCTTGAACTCTATTGAAGTGCTGTCGGTTTTGTATATTATTTTGTCGGCGTGTTTATTTGCACTGGTGGCGATCTTTGATGCCCAGTGTATGTAATCTGCTGTCTGCTTGTGCTTTATTATCATAGTGGCGAACTTTGATGCCCAGTGGATGTAATATGCCGTAATTTCTTTATTGTATAGTATAGGTTTTTTCTTATTCACGATGCTGCAGTTATTTTACTGTATATATATCCTGTCTTCGCAGTAAACCGGCCAAACCGTAAAATTACGGTACATAATCGGGCCGTCATGCAATCACGATGTAGGTTGGGCCTGAAACGTGCCGATCAGCTCACGGGCCGGCAGCAGCCCGAAATGAACCCCGGCCCATGATTGTGCGAATCAAATCACGGGCTTTTAACAGGCCGAAAAATTGTCTCGGTCCTTGTTTGGCCCAATCAGATATCGGCTGCGAGCAGGCCGGATGCAAACCGGGCCGTAGTTAGGCCCAACTATATGACGGGCTTTTAACAGGCTGAAATTAATATAGGGCCGAAATGTTAAACGGGCCCTTAACAGGCCAAAACTAATATCAGGCCGAATTACTAAGTGGGCCTTTAGCAAGTGGGCCCAAAAGCATAGTGTCCAGTTGACGGGCCGAATCTGATATGGGCCATAATTAGGCCCAAAACCTCTTAAAGGGCCGGACCTGATCTGGGCCGTAATTTGGCCTAGAACGTGGTAGGCTTTTAACGGGCCGGATCTCATATGGGCCACTATTAGGCCCGGAGCGTGGCAGGCCATTAATAGACCGGATCAAATATGGGCCGGCATTTGGCCCAAAACATGGCAGTCAGTTAACGGGCCGGCCTACTAGGGTCCTCAAAATCTTGTGGGCCTATAGCTGGGCCGGCCCATTAATGTCGGCGAAATTTCATGGGCCTTTAGCTGGGCCGGCCCATTATGATCCGCAAGAATTTTGTGGGCCTTTACCTGGGCCGGCCTATTATGGCACACGAAAATCTTGTGGGCCTTTACCTGGGCCGGCCCATTATGGCCCGCGAAATCTTGTGGGCCTTTAGCTGGGCCAGCCCATTATGGTCCACAAAATCTCGTGGGCCTTTAGCTGGGCCAGCCCATTATGGTCCGCAAAATCTCGTGGGCCTTTAGTTGGGCCGGCCCATTTAAACTTGTTGGGCCATGCCACGTGTCGACGTATCATAGGCGCCTTCTGTCCAGTGAGTGGATGACATCTGTCCCGACGATGAGCCGACACATGTTTCCTCTAGCCAATGATGATTTTACACGTGGAAAATCCCCACTGGTCGGGGCTATTAACAGGTTATCGGATCCAAAACCCGACCCGATAGCTTAACAGCATTCCGTTATGGTGGATGTCACGTGTCGGTCACCCTTGACGAAAGCACTTCTGTGATGCGCGATTTATCGTCATGGAAGTGGACACTTCCGTGATGATAATTTTGGTAATGTCATGAAACACTTCTATGACAGCACAGGTATGACTATCTTGATTCTGTCATAAATTTGTCATGGATGTACATGCATGACAAAAAAAGCAACCTACCGTGACAAACACGTATCATCACGGAAGTATATTTTTTTGTAGTGCATAGGGTCCGCACGCTTAAAGTTCGGTGACGATAGGTATTATGAGTTTTTGTGTTTTGATGTACCTAAGGTAGTTCGGAGTCCCGGATATGATCATGGACAAAACGAGGAGTCTCGAAATGGTCGAGACATAAAGATCGATATATTGGATGAGTATATTCGGACACCGGAAGTGTTCCGAGTGGTTTCGGATAAAAACCGGAGTACCGGGGGGAGTTAATTGGGCCTCATGGGCCTTAGTGGGAGAAGAGGAGGGGCGGCCAAGGCAGCCGCGCGCCCCCTCCCCCTCTAGTCCGAATTGGATAGGGAGGGGGCGGCGCCCCCCTTTTTCCTTCTCCTCCTTTCTCCTTTCCTTCCCTCTCCTACTCCAACAAGGAAAAGAAGGAGTCCTACTCCCGGTGGGAGTAGGACTCCCTCCCTGGCGCGCCCTCCTTCTGGTCGGCCGCCTCTCCCCTTGCTCCTTTATATACGGGGGCAGGGGGCATCCCTAGAAACACAAGTTGGTCAGTTGATCTATTCCAGCCGTGTGCGGTGCCCCCCTCCACCATATTCCACCTCGGTTATATCATAGCGGTGCTTAGGCGAAGCCCTGCGTTGGTAGCATCATCATCGTCGTCACCACGCCATCGTGCTAACAAAACTCTTCTGTGAAGCTTTGCTGGATCGGAGCTCGCGGGACGTCATCGAGTTGAATGTGTGCAGAAATCGGAGGTGTCGTGTGTTCGGTACTTGGATCGGTCAGATCATGAAGATGTACGACTACATCAACCGTGTTGTGCTAACGCTTCCGCATTCGGTCTACGAGTGTACGTGGACATACTCTTCCCTCTCGTTGCTATGCATCACCGTGATCCTGTGTGTTTGTAGGAAATTTTTTGAAATTACCACGTTCCCCGACAAAAGACATCGTTCATAATTCTTTCATACATGTCACTCATGAGTCATTGCACATCCTGGTACACCGCCGGAGGCATTTACATAGAGTCGTATTTTGTTCTAAGTATCGAGTTGTAATTCTTGAGTTGTGAGTAAATAAAAGTGTCATGATCATCATTATTAGAGCATTGTCCCAAGTGAGGAAAGGATGATGGAGACTATGATTCCCCCACAAGTCGGAATGAGACTCCGTACTAAAAAAAAGAGGCCATAAAAAAGAGAAAAAGGCCCAAATAAAAAAATGAGAGAAAAAGAGAGAAGGGGCAATGTTACTATCCTTTTACCACACTTGTGCTTCAAAGTAGCACCATGATCTTCATGATAGAGAGTCTCATATGTTGTCACTTTCATATACTAGTGGGAATTTTACATTATAGAACTTGGATTGTATATTCCAATGATGGGCTTCCTCAAAATTCCCTAGGTCTTCATGAGCAAGCAAGTTGGATGCACACCCACTTAGTTTCTTTTGTTGAGCTTTCATACACTTATAGCTCTAGTGCATCCGTTGCATGGCAATCCCTACTCACTCACATTGATATCTATTGATGGGCATCTCCATAGCCCATTGATACGCCTAGTTGATGTGAGACTATCTTCTCCTTTTTTTTGTCTTCTCCACAACCACCATTCTATTCCACCTATAGTGCTATATCCATGGCTCAAACTCATGTATTGCGTGAAGATTGAAAAAGTTTGAGAACATCAAAAGTATGAAACAATTGCTTGGCTTGTCATCGGGGTTGTGCATGATTTAAATATTTTGTGTGGTGAAGATGGAGCATAGCCAGACTATATGATTTTGCAGGGATAACTTTCTTTGGCCATGTTATTTTGAGAAGACATAATTGCTTTCGTAGCTTGCTTGAAGTATTATTATTTTTATGTCAATATTAAACTTTTGTCTTGAATCTTTCGGATCTGAACATTCATGCCACAATAAAGAAAATTACATTGAGAATTATGTTAGGTAGGATTCCACATCAAAAATTCAGTTTTTATCATTTACCTAATCGAGGACGAGCGGGAATTAAGCTTGGGGTTGCTTGATACGTCTCCAACGTATCTATAATTTTTTATTGTTCCATGCTATTCTATTATCTATTTTGGATGTTTAATGGGCTTTAATATGCCCTTTTATATTATTTTTGGGACTAACCTATTAAACGGAGGCCCAGTGCCAGTTTTTGTTTTTTTGCCTATTTTAGAGTTTCGTGGAAAAGGAATACCAAACGGAGTCCAAACGGAATGAAACCTTCGCGATAATCTTTCTTGGACCAAAAGCAATCCAAAAGACTTGGAGTCGAAGTCTGGAACTCCACGAGGCGACCACGAGGCAGGAGGCACGCGCCCAGGGGGGTAGGCATCCCCCCACCCTCGTGGGCCCCTTGTAGCTCCACCAACGTACTTCTTTCGCCTATTGCTACCTCTTGAGCACTGTGTTGGTTTTTCCCCGAAGAGGAAGGGATGATGCAGCAGAGTAGCGTAAGTATTTCCCTCAGTTTTGAGAACCAAGGTATCAATCCAGTAGGAGGCTATGCGCGAGTCCCTCGTACCTGCACAAAACAAATAAATCCTCGCAACCAACGTGATAAGGGGTTGTCAATCCCTACACGGCCACTTACGAGAGTGAGATCTGATAGATATGATAAGATAATATTTTTGGTATTTTTATGATAAAGATGCAAAGTAAAATAAAAGCAAAGTAAAATAAAAGCAAAGTAAAAAAAGCAAAGTAAATAACTAAGTATTGGAAGATTAATATGATGAAGATAGACCCGGGGGCCATAGGTTTCACTAGTGGCTTCTCTCAAGAGCATAAGTATTCTACGGTGGGTGAACAAATTACTGTTGAGCAATTGACAGAATTGAGCATAGTTATGAGAATATCTAGGCATGATCATGTATATAGGCATCACGTCCGAGACAAGTAGACCGACTCCTGCCTGCATCTACTACTATTACTCCACTCATCGACCGCTATCCAGCATGCATCTAGAGTATTAAGTTAATGAAAACAGAGTAACGCCTCAAGCAAGATGACATGATGTAGAGGGATAAACTCATGCAATATGATGAAAACCCCATCTTGTTATCCTCGATGGCAACAATACAATACGTGCCTTGCTGCCCCTACTATCACTGGGAAAGGACACCGCAAGATTGAACCCAAAGCTAAGCACTTCTCCCATTGCAAGAAAGATCAATCTAGTAGGCCAAACCAAACTGATAATTCGAAGAGACTTGCAAAGATAACCAATCATACATAAAAGAATTCAGAGAAGATTCAAATATTGTTCATAGATAGACTTGATCATAAACCCACAATTCATCGGTCTCAACAAACACACCGCAAAAAGAAGATTACATCGAATAGATCTCCACAAGAGAGGGGGAGAACATTGTATTGAGATCCAAAAAGAGAGAAGAAGCCATCTAGCTAATAACTATGGACCCGTAGGTCTGAGGTGAACTACTCACACTTCATCGGAGGGGCTATGGTGATGATGTAGAAGCCCTCCGTGATGGATACCCCCTCCGGCGGAGCTCCAGAACAGGCCCCAAGATGGGATCTCATGGATACAGAAAATTGCGATGGTGGAATTAGGGTTTTGGCTCTGTATCTGATCGTTTGGGGGTACATAGGTATATATAGGAGGAAGGAGTACGTCGGTGGAGCAACAGGGGGCCCACAAGGGTGGAGGGCGCGCCTCGGGGGTAGGCGCGCCCCCCTACCTCGTGGCCTCCTCTTTCGTGTCTTGACGTAGGGTCCAAGTCTCCTGGATCATATTCGGTGAGAAAATCACGTTTCCGAAGGTTTCATTCCGTTTGGACTCGGTTTGATATTCCTTTTCTTCGAAACCCTAAAAGAGGCAAAAAACAGCAATTCTGGGTTGGGCCTCCGGTTAATAGGTTAGTCCCAAAAATAATATAAAAGTGGATAATAAAGCCCAATAATGTCCAAAACAGTAGATAATATAGCATGGAGCAATCAAAAATTATAGATACGTTGGAGACGTATCAAGCATCCCCAAGCTTAATTCCTGCTCGTCCTCGAGTAGGTAAATGATAAAAACAGAATTTTTGATGTGGAGTGCTACTTGGCATAATTTTAATGTAATTCTTCTTAATTGGGGTATGAATATTCAGATCCGAAAGATTCAAGATAAAAGTTCATATTGACATAAAAATAATAATACTTCAAGCATACTAACTAAGCAATTATGTCCTCTCAAAATAACATGGCCAAAGAAAGTTCATCCCTACAAAATCATATAGTTTAGTCATGCTCCATTTTCGTCACACAAGAATGCTCTCATCATGCACAACCCCAATGACAAGCCAAGCAATTGTTTCATACTTTTAGTAATCTCAAACCTATAAACTTTCATGCAATACATGAGTGCGAGCCATGGATATAGCACTATGGGTGGAATAGAATATGATGATGGGGGTTATGTGGAGAAGACAAAAAGGACAAAGTCTCACATCAACGAGGCTAATCAATGGGCTATGGAGATGCCCATCGATTCATGTTAATGCAAGGAGTAGGGATTGCAATGCAATGGATGCACTAGAGCTATAAGTGTATGAAAGCTCAACAAAAGAAACTAAGTGGGTGTGCATCGAACTTGCTTGCTCACGAAGACCTAGGGCACTTGAGGAGGCCCATTGTTGGAATATACAACCCAAGTTTTATAATGAAAAATTCCCACTAGTATATGAAAGTGACAAAACAAAAGACTCTCTATCATGAGGATTATGGTGCTACTTTGAAGCACAAGTGTGGAAAAAGGATAGTAGCATTGTCCCTTCTTTATATATATATATTATTTGCTTGGCCCCTCTTTTTATTTGGCCTTTCTTTTTTTATTTTTTTATTTGGGACAATGCTCTATGAATGATGATCATCACACTTCTATTTATTTACAACTCAATGATTACAACTCGATACTTAGAACAAGATATAACTCTATATGAATGCCTCCGGTGGTGTACCGGGATATGCAATGAACCAAGAGTGACATGTATGAAAGAATTATGAACGGTGGTTTTGCCACAAATAGTATGTCAACTACATGATCATGCTAAGCAATATGACAATGATGAATGTGTCATGATGAACGGAATGGTGGAAAGTTGCATGGCAATATATCTCGGAATGGCTATCGAAATGCCATAATAGGTAGGTATGGTGGCTGTTTTGAGGAAGATATAAGGAGGTTTATGTGTGAAAGAGCGTATCATATCACGGGGTTTGGATGCACCGGCGAAGTTTGCACCAACTCTCAGTGTGAGAAAGGGCAATGCACAGTACCGAAGAGGCTAGCAATGATGGAAGGGTGAGAGTGCATATAATCCATGGACTCAACATTAGTCATAACGAACTCACATACTTATTGCAAAAATCTACAAGTCATCAAAAACCAAAGCACTACGCGCATGCTCGTAGGGGGATAGATTGTTAGGAAAAGACCATCGCTCGTCCCCGACCGCCACTCATAAGGAAGACAATCAAATAACACCTCATGTTTCAAATTTGTTACACAATGTTTACCATACGTGCATGCTACGGGACTTGCAAACTTCAACACAAGCATTTCTCAAATTCACAACTACTCAACTAGCGCGACTTTGATATTATTACCTCCATATCTTAAAACAATCATCAAGCATCAAACTTCTCTTAGTATTCAAAACACTCATAAGAAAAAATTTATTCATCTTGAACACCTAGCATATTAGGATTATTTAAGAAAATTACCATGCTATTTAAGACTCTCAAAATAATCTAAGTGAAGCATGAGAGATCAATAGTTTCTATAAAACAAATCCACCACCGTGCTCTAAAAGATATAAGTGAAGTACTAGAGCAAAACTATATAACTCAAATGATATAAGTGAAGCACATAGAGTATTATAACAAATTCCAAATCATGTATGGCTCTCTCAAAAGGTGTGTACAGAAAGGATGATTGTGGTAAACTAACAAATAAAGACTCAAATAATACAAGACGCTCCAAGCAAAACACATATCATGTGGTGAATAAAAATATAGTTCCAAGTAAAGTTACCGATAAAAGTAGACGAAAAGAGGGGATGCCTTCCGGGGCATCCCCAAGCTTTGGCTTTTAGGTGTCCTTAGATTATCTTGGGGGTTCCATGGGAATCCCCAAGCTTAGTCTCTTGCCACTCCTTGTTCCATAATCCATCAAATCTTTACCCAAAACTTGAAAACTTCACAACACAAAACTTAAAGTAGAAAATCTCGTGAGCTCCGTTAGCGAAAGAAAACAAAAGACCACTTCAAGGTACTGTAATTAACTCATTATTTATTTATATTGGTGTTAAACCTACTGTATTCCAACTTCTCTATGGTTTATAAACTATTTTACTAGCCATAGATTCATCAAAATAAGCAAACAACACACGAAAAACAGAATCTGTCAAAAACAGAACAGTCTGTACTAATCTGTAGCTAGCGCAAGATCTGGAACCCCAAAAATTCTAAAATAAATTGCTGGACTTGAGGAATTTATCTATTAATCATCTTAAAAAATAATTAACTAAATAGCACTTTCCAAATAAAAATGGCAGCAGTTCTCGTGAGCGCTAAAGTTTCTGTTTTTTACAGCAAGATATCAAGACTTTCCCCAAGTCTTCCCAACGGTTCTACTTGGTACAAACACTAATTAAACACAAAAAACACAACCTAAACAGAGGCTAGATAAATTATTTATTACTAAACAGGAGCAAAAATCAAGGAATAAAAATAAAATTGGGTTGCCTCCCAACAAGCGCTATCGTTTAACGCCCCTAGCTAGGCATAAAAAGCAAGGATAGATCTAGGTATTGCCATATTTGGTAGGCAATCCATAAGTGGCTCTCATAATAGATTCATCAGGTAATTTAATTTTATTTCTAGGAAAGTGTTCCATGTCTTTCCTTAACGGAAATTAGAATCTAATATTTCCTTCCTTCATATCAATAATTGCACCAATCGTTCTAAGGAAAGGTCTACCAAGAATAATAGGACATGAAGGATTGCAATCTATGTCAAGAACAATAAAATCTACGGGCACATAATTCCTATTTGCAACAATAAGAACATCATTAATTCTTCCCATAGGTTTCTTAATAGTGGAATCCGCAAGGTGCAAGTTTAGAGAGCAATCATCAAAATCACGGAAACCTAACAAATCACACAAAGTCTTTGGAATCGTGGAAACACTAGCACCCAAATCACATAAAGCATAGCATTCATGGTCTTTAATTTTAATTTTAATAGTTGGTTCCCACTCATCATAAAGTTTTCTAGGGATAGAAACTTCCAATTCAAGTTTTTCTTCATAAGATTGCATCAAGGCATCAATGATATGTTTAGTGAACGCTTTATTTTGACTATAAGCGTGAGGAGAATTTAGCACGGATTGCAACAAGGAAATACAATCAATCAAAGAGCAATTTTCATAATTAAATTCCTTGAAATCCAAAATAGTGGGTTTAGCAACATCTAGGGTTTTAATTTCTTCGATCCCACTTTCATCAATTTTAGCATCGAGATCTAAAAACTCCAAATTCTTGGAACGCCTTCTAGGTAAAGGTGGATCATATTCAGTCCCATCATTATTAAGATTCATATTGCAAAACAAAGATTTAATAGGGGACACATCAATAACTTTTAGATCTTCATCTTTATTTTCATAGGAACTAGAAGAACATGCTCTTATAAAGGCATCTTTCTTAGCACGCATCCTAGCGGTTCTTTCTTTGCACTCATCAATGGAAATTCTCATGGCTTTGAGAGACTCATTGATATCATGCTTAGGTGGAATAGATCTAAGTTTCAAAGAATCAACATCAAGAGAAATTCTATCAATGTTCCTAGCCAACTCATCAATCTTAAGCAATTTTTCTTCAATCAAAGCATTGAAATTCTTTTGCGAAGTAATAAATTCTTTAATATTAGATTCAAAATCAGAGGGCATCTTATTATAATTTCCATAAGAATTGTTGTAGGAATTACCATAATTATTAGAGGGATTACTAGGATAAGGCCTAGGATTAAAATTTCCTCTATACGCGTTGTTACCAAAATTGTTCCTACCAACAAAATTCACATCCATAGATTCATTATTATTCTCAATCAAAGTAGACAAGGGCATATCATTAGGATCAGAAGAAACACTTTTACTAGCAAATAATTTCATAAGTTCATCCATCTTTCCACTCAAAACATTAATTTCTTCTATCGCATGCACCTTTTTATTAGTAGATCTTTCAGTATGCCATTGAGAATAATTAACCATAATATTATCTAGGAGTTTAGTAGCTTCTCCTAAAGTGATTTCCATAAAAGTGCCTCCCGCGGCCGAATCTAAAAGATTTCTAGAAGCAAAATTCAATCCGGCATAAAAAATTTGTATATCATCCACAAATTCAAACCATGAGTAGGGCAATTACGTATCATTAATTTCATCCTCTCCCAAGCTTGTGCAACATGTTCATGATCAAGTTGCTTAAAATTCATAATATCGTTTCTAAGGGAGATGATCTTAGCGGGAGGAAAATACTTAGAGATAAAAGCATCTTTGCACTTATTCCATGAATCAATACTATTTTTAGGCAAATACGAGAACCAAGCTTTAGCACGATCTCTAAGCGAAAAAGGAAATAGCTTCAATTTAACAATATCATTAACCACATCTTTCTTATTTTGCATATCACACAAATCAATGAAGCTATTTAGATGGGTAGCGGCATCTTCACTAGGAAGGCTGGAAAACGGATCTTTCATGACAAGATTCAGCAAAGCAGTATTAATTTCACAAGATTCAGCATCGGTAAGAGGAGCAACCGGAGTGCTAATAAAATAATTGTTGTTGGTATTGGTAAAGTCACACAATTTAGTGTTATCTTGAGCCATCGCAACAAGCAAGCAAACTAACACACAAGCAAACAAAAAGCAAGCGGGCAAAAAGAGTCAAATAGAGAAAGAGGGGGAGGATAGAGAGAGAGGGCGAATAAAACGGCAAGGGTGAAGTGGGGGAGAGGAAAACGAGAGGCAAATGGCAAATAATGTAATGCGGGAGATAGGGATTGTGATGGGTACTTGGTATATTGACTTTTGCGTAGACTCCCCGGCAACGGCGCCAGAAATCCTTCTTGCTACCTCTTGAGCACTGCGTTGGTTTTTCCCCGAAGAGGAAGGGATGATGCAGCAGAGTAGCGTAAGTATTTCCCTCGGTTTTGAGAACCAAGGTATCAATCCAGTAGGAGGCTACGCGTGAATCCCTCGTACCTGCACAAAACAAATAAATCCTCGCAACCAACGCGATAAGGGGTTGTCAATCCCTACACGGCCACTTACGAGAGTGAGATCTGATAGATATGATAAGATAATATTTTTGGTATTTTTATGATAAATATGCAAAGTAAAATAAAAGCAAAGTAAATAACTAAGTATTGGAAGATTGATATGATGAAGATAGACCCGGGGGCCATAGGTTTCACTAGTGGCTTCTCTCAAGAGCATAAGTATTCTACGGTGGGTGAACAAATTACTGTTGAGCAATTGACAGAATTGAGCATAGTTATGAGAATATCTAGGCATGATCATGTATATAGGCATCACGTCCGAGACAAGTAGACCGACTCCTGCCTGCATCTACTACTATTACTCCACTCATCGACCGCTATCCAACATGCATCTAGAGTATTAAGTTAATGAAAACAGAGTAATGCCTTAAGCAAGATGACATGATGTAGAGGGATAAACTCATGCAATATGATGAAAACCCCATCTTGTTATCCTCGATGGCAACAATACAATACATGCCTTGCTGCCCCTACTGTCACTTGGAAAGGACATCACAAGATTGAACCCAAAGCTAAGCACTTCTCCCATTGCAAGAAAGATCAATCTAGTAGACCAAACCAAACTGATAATTCGAAGAGACTTGCAAAGATAACCAATCATACATAAAAGAATTCAGAGAAGATTCAAATATTGTTCATAGATAGACTTGATCATAAACCCACAATTCATCGATCTCAACAAACACACCGCAAAAAGAAGATTACATCGAATAGATCTCCACAAGAGAGGGGGAGAACATTGTATTGAGATCCAAAAAGAGAGAAGAATCCATCTAGCTAATAACTATGGACCCGTAGGTCTGAGGTGAACTACTCACACTTCATCGGAGGGGCTATGGTGATGATGTCGAAGCCCTCCGTGATGGATACCCCCTTTGGCGGAGCTCCGGAACAGGCCCCAAGATGGGATCTCGTGGATACAGAAAATTGTGGCGGTGGAATTAGGGTTTTGGCTCCGTATCTCATCGTTTGGGGGTACGTAGGTATATATAGGAGGAAGGAGTACGTCGGTGGAACAATAAGGGGCCCACGAGGGTGGAGGGCGTGCCTCGGGGGTAGGCGCGCCCCCCTACCTCGTGGCCTCCTCTTTTGTGTCTTGACGTAGGGTCCAAATCTCCTGGATCATGTTCGGTGAGAAAATCACGTTCCCGAAGGTTTCATTCCGTTTGGACTCCGTTTGATATTCCTTTTCTTCAAAACCCTAAAATAGGCAAAAAAACAGCAATTCTGGGCTGAGCCTCTGGTTAATAGGTTAGCCCCAAAAATAATATAAAAGTGGATAATAAAGCCCAATAATGTCCAAAACAGTAGATAATATAGCATGGAGCAATCAGAAATTATAGACACGTTGGAGACATATCACCTATATATACTCTTATACCCTAGATCGATCCCAAAGAGCCACAAAACCACTTTTCCACTGCTGCAACCTTCCGTACCCGTGAGATCCCATCTTTGTGACACCCCGATAGTTAAGCTACAATAAACCCCTGTTAATGATGTCAGGTCATCATAATTAAAATTTTGCTAAACCCAACTTGCTTCAAACTGAGTTCAGATACAAATTCAAATAACAAGTCAAATAATAGTTTCAAAAAAATAAAAAAAATCATTGGGTTGCAAATATTCACAAACTAATTGTCATGTATGATCCAACATTATTTGAGCACCTACAATGCCATTAACCTATTTAAATTTGGACAAGTAGCATTTAATTTACCTGTTACAATTTAAAGAAATGGTGAAACTTTTCCAAATAAATTGAGACCTTGTATGCTGTTCAAAATCCTACCTAGTAATTATGTGCAAAATTGCACTTATAACTAAATTCATTTACTATAAAAATAATGCAAAACAAGAAAGAAATACAAAACAGTCTATACAGAAAACGAGGCAATGACCACTATGCAGTATTGGCCCAGTGCTACAATAGCACTACGCAGCCCACCACCGGCCTCTCCTACTTCACCTACAGGAGGAAGGACGAGGCAGGGGCGCCATGGCTCTGTGCTCGTGCGCACACGCCGTCCATGCCCGGATTGCCTCGTGTCGATCATCTAAGCGCTCCTGGAGGTGTATAAGTGTTACCCCGACCTCGTTGACGAACCCAAGCCCCGATATTCCCCTTTCCCACTCGCGCTTCTCCTGTGAACCTCGTGTTCGAGGTGTCGTTGATGCGTCGTCGCCGTCCCAGCAGCCATTGGCCTCCCCGGCGACCGGGAGGTTGTCCAGGGACTTCCTCGTCGTCGACTCCGTCATCCCCGTGTGTCCGTTCAACCGGAGCCGCACCATACGCATGGATCGAGCCATCTTCCCCGCCACGGCCGCCGCCGTTCGTCGTCAGATTTGCCGCCTCCCGAGCTCCCTCGACCTCCCAACGTCGTCCACGAGCACCAGGGTGATCCCCTCGGCAGATTCCCTCGCTTATCCTTTCAACCTGTATATAGTTTACCACCGCTCCCGTGGTCGTCAGTTGTCACCGTAGCCGAAGCTCTGCTCCCCGCATGCTCACTGCCCGTGGTCGCGCTCCCGCCGCGTCCTAGCTGCCCTGGGTCACTCCTTGGCCACGCCATGCCCCTGTTCCTCGCGCGTCGCCCGTGCCTTGCCTTCCGATGGGTTGCGCTCATAGCGTTGCGTCTGCTGCCCGCTGGTACCGGCGCTGATGTTGTTGCTTGCTTTGGCCGTTACCGCCTCCGACCGCCGCTCCCCGCGCCAGCCTCCGGCCGCCCGCATCCGCCTCCGCTCAACGCTCCTCGCGCCCACAACCGCTGTTGCCCGCTGCTGCTTCGTGCTGCTCCATCGCCGCTGTACTGCTGGTACTGCCGGCAGGCCGCACGCGCCCACTGACGAGCCCCGGTAGCCTGTCCCCGCCTGCTGCTTACTGCGGCATACTGTTGCTGCTTACTGCATGATACGTCTTCGTCGTATCTATAATTTTTGATTGTTCCATGCCAATATTATTCAACTTTCATATACTTTTGGCAACTTTTTATTCTATTTTTGGGACTAACATATTGATCCAGTGCCCGATGCTAGTTCTTGTTTGTTGCATGTTTTTTTTCGCAGAATATACATATCAAACGGAGTCCAAACGGAATAAAAACTGACAGAGATTTTTTTGGAATATATATGATTTTGGGGAAGAAGAATCCACGCGAGACGATGCTCGAGGCCTCCCCGTAAGGTGGTTGGTGCCCTTCTTTCGCCGCAAGAAAGCTAATTTCCGGATAGAGATCGTGTTAAAATTTTAGCCCAATCGGAGTTACGGATCTCCAGGAATATAGGAAACGGTGAAAGGGAAGAATCTGTGAACGCAGAAACAGAGAGACAGATCCAATCTCGGAGGGGCTCTCCCATGCCATGGAGGCCATGGACCAGAGGGGAAAGCCTTCTCCCATCTAGGGAGGAGGTCAAGGAAGAAGAAGGAGGAGGGGGGCTCTCTCCCCCTTGCTTCCGGTGGCACCGGAGTGCCACCGGGGGCCATCATCATCACCGCGATCTTCACCAACAACTTCACCGCCATCATCACCAACTCTTCCCCCCTCTATGTAGCGGTGTAACCTCTCTCTTACCCACTGTAATCTCTACTTAAACATGGTGCTCAACGCTATATATTATTTCCCAATGATGTATGGCTATCCTATGATGTTTGAGTAGATCTGTTTTGTCCTAATGGCTATTTGATGATCGTGATTGGTTTGAGTTGTATGCTTTATTATTGGTGATGTCCTATGGTGCTCTCCGTGTCACGCAAGCATGAGGGATTCCCGCTGTAGGGTTTGCAATATGTTTATGATTTGCTTATGGTGGGTGGTGTGAGTGACAGAAGCACAGACCCAAGTAAGTAGGTTGTTTGCGTATGGGATAAAGGGGACTTGATGCTTTAATGTTGTGGTTGGGTTTTACCTTAATGAATCTTTAGTAGTTGCGGATGCTTGCTAGAGTTCCAATCATAAGTGCATATGATCCAAGTAGAGAAAGTATGTTAGCTTATGCCTCTCCCTCAAATAAAATTGCAATAATGATTACCGGTCTAGTTATCGATTGCCTAGGGACAAATAACCTTCTTGTTGACAAAAGCTCTTTACTAAAACTAATTTAGTTGTGTCTTCATCTAAACAGCCCCTACTTTATATTTACTTGCTCTTTATTATCTTTCATACCTATCCAACAACACCTACAAAGTACTTCTAGTTTCATACTTGTTTCCGGTAAAGCGAACGTCAAGTGTGCGTAGAGTTGTATCGGTGGTCGATAGAACTTGAGGGAATATTTGTTCTACCTTTAGCTCCTCGTTGGGTTCGACACTCTTACTTATCGAAAGAGGCTACAATTGATCCCCTATACTTGTGGGTTATCAAGACCTTTTTCTGGCGCCGTTGCCGGGGAGCAATAGCGTGGGGTGAATATTCTCGTGTGTGCTTGTTTGCTTTATCACTAAGTAATTTTTATTTGCTATTCTTAGTTGTTCTTTATCTTTAGTTATGGATATGGAACACGAAATACCAAAAAAATAGGTGTACTTTCTGCTCATGGAGATGGGGAACCTCCTAAAACCCTCGATGCTGGTTATGTGAAAGATATTATGTACTACTTTAATAATCCTAAGAAAACCCCATTCAATTATGTAATGGGAGTAATGTTGGATCAACGTGAATACTTTAGGGATTATCGCTTGACACAAAAAGGGAAACTATTATGGGATCAAATTTATATATTGAAGTGGTATGCTAGACAACTATGCTCGGAATATGATTATACTTGTTGCTCTAGGATGAATTCTCCACACCTCCCCTTTTCATGCAAATTTAATGATAATGAAACCTTGGCTTCTTATGCTAGATGTATATATGATTACTATGATGTGGAACAAATAGAAGATTTTGTTGCTTTTATAGGTGCTTATGAAATTGAATCTATGTTTAAAAGAGTTTGATGATATTGATGATGCTTGTTATAGATCTAAAAATTTAGCTATCCTCAAATATTGCTATGAGAATTATGAATACAATTATGAAATTAATGCACTTATTAAGGAAGTCTACGTTGTCCAAGAAGAGACTAATATTTTGCAGGAATCTATGGAAGAAGAAGTTGATGAAACTGTGAGCTCATTGGATGAAAAAGATGAGGAGGAGAGAGAAGAACAAAAGGAGGAAGAGCGGATTGATCACTCGTGCCCACCTTCTAATGAGAGTAACTCTTCAACTCATACATTGTTTAATTCCCCTTCGTGCTTACCGAAGGATGATTGCTATGATGACTGTTATGATCCCATTGATTCTCTTGAAATATCCCTTTTTGATGATGCTTGCTATGCTTGTGGCCAAGATGCCAATATGAATGATGCTTATGGAGATGAACTTGCTATAGTTCCTTATGTTAAACATGAAATTGTTGCTATTGCACCCACGCATGATAGTCCTATTATCTTTTTGAATTCTCCCGATTACACTATATCAGAGAAGTTTGCACTTATTAAGGATTACATTGATGGGTTGACTTTTACTGTTACACATGATGATTTTGATGAATATAATATGCATGTGCTTGCTGCTCCTACTTGCAATTATTATGAGAGAGGAACTATATCTCCACCTCTCTATGTTTCCAATACGAAAAAATTGCAAGAAACTGTTTATACTATGCATTGGCCTTTACTATGTGTGCATGAATTGTTCTTTTATGACATGCTGATGCATAGGAAGAGAGTTAGACTTCGTTGTTACATGATACATGTTACTTTGTGCTCACTAATAAATGCTAAATCATTGTTAATTAAAATTGGCTTTGATATACCTTGGGATCCGGGTGGATCCATTACTTGAGCACTATATGCCTAGCTTAATGGCTTTAAAGAAAGCGCTGCCAGGGAGACAACCCGGAAGTTTTAGAGAGTCATTTCTGTTGAGTGCTTGCATATATTTTAAAAACAACAAAAATAAAGAGGGGAACCCAAAGCTTTTTCAAAAAGAAAAGTGAAAGTGAGAGAGACGAGCATTGTGAAAGTGGGGGACGTCCTTGAACTTTGTTCATGACCATGGGAACTTTGTGAATCTTAATTACAGAAACCTTTCAACAAAAATAATTATCCCCTTGTACAATTTCATTGTATTATAAAAATAATGTGCCAAGGTTTGCCTTTAGGATGTTTACATTTGCTTGATGGTTTGTACGGTGCAGGACAGAAACTTTGGCTGTAGTGCGCGATTTTACATTTTTAGCTAGAACGTCAAATGCTTCTGATTCTTTTTGCACTGTATTCCTATACAAATATTTTATTTTTCATAATTTTGGTAGAATTTTTCAAGTATCATAAGTATGGTGAATGTTCATACTACTACAGACTGTTCTGTTTTAGACAGATTCTGTTTTTGATGCATAGTTTGCTTGTTTTGATGAAACTATCAATTTATATTAGTGGATTAAGCCATGAAAAAGTTATATTACAGTAGACACAATGCAAAAAAATATATGAGTTGGTTTGCAACAGTACTTAGAGTAGTGATTTGCTTTATTATACTAACGGATCTTACCGAGTTTTCTGTTGAAGTTTTGTGTGGATCAAGTGTTCGATGATCGGGAAGGTATCGATGTGAGAAGAAGGAAGAGAGGCAAGAGCTCAAGCTTGGGGATGCCCGAGGCACCCCAAGTAAATATTCAAGGAGACTCAAGCGTCTAAGCTTGGGGATGCTGGGAAGGCATCCCCTCTTTCTTCAACAAGTATCGGTATGTTTTCGGATTCGTTTCGTTCATGCGATATGTGCAATCTTGGAGCGTCTTTTGCATTTAGTTTTCATTTTTCTTTTATGCACCATGCTGGTATGAGATAGTCCTTGGTTAATTTATAGAATGCTCTATGCACTTCACTTATATCTTTTGAGTATGGGCCTTATAGAATGCTTCATGTGCTTCACTTATATCATTTGAAGTTTGGATTGCATGTTTCTCTTTACATAGAAAACCGCCATTTGTAGAATGCTCTTTTGCTTCACTTATATTTGTTAGAGCGTGGGCATATCTTTTGTATAAAGAATTAAACTCTCTTGCTTCACTTATATATGTTTAGAGAGATGACAGGAATTGGTCATTCACATGGTTAGTCATAAAATCCTACATAAAACTTGTAGATCGCTGAATATGATATGTTTGATTCCTTGCAATAGTTTTGCGATATAAAGATGGTGATATTAGAGTCGTGCTAGTTGAGTAATTGTGAAATTGAGAAATACTTGTGTTGAGGTTTGCAAGTCCCGTAGCATGCACGTATGGTGAACCGTTATGTAACGAAGTCGGAGCATGAGGTGTTTATTGATTGTCTTCCTTATGAGTGGAGGTCGGGGACGAGCGATGGTCTTTTCCTACCAATCTATCCCCCTAGGAGCATGCGCGTAGTACTTTGTTTCGATGACTAATAGATTTTTGCAATAAGTATGTGAGTTCTTTATGACTAATGTTGAGTCCATGGATTATACGCACTCTCACCCTTCCATCATTGCTAGCCTCTCTAGTACCGCGCAACTTTCGCCGGTACCATAAACCCACCATATATCTTCCTCAAAACAGCCACCATACCTACCTATTATGGCATTTCTATAGCCATTCCGAGATATATTGCCATGCAACTTCCATCATCATCATATACATGACTTGGGCATTCATTGTCATATTGCTTTGCATGATCGTAAGATAGCTAGCATGATGTTTTCATGGCTTGTCCGTTTTTTTATGTCATTGCTACGCTAGATCATTGCACATCCCGGTACACCGTCGGAAGCATTCATATAGAGTCATATCTTTGTTCTAGTATTGAGTTGTAATATTGAGTTGTAAGTAAATAAAAGTGTGATGATCATCATTATTAGAGCATTGCCCAAAAAACAAAAAAAATAGGCCAAAGAAGCCTAAATAAAAAAAGGGGGGCAAAGAAGCCCGCAAAAAAAGGGGGCAATGTTACTATCCTTTTACCACACTTGTGCTTCAAAGTAGCACCATGTTCTTCATATAGAGAGTCTCTTGAGTTATCACTTTCATATACTAGTGGGAATTTTCATTATAGAACTTGGCTTGTATATTCCAACGATGGGCTTCCTCAAATGCCCTAGGTCTTCATGAGCAAGCAAGTTGGATGCACACCCACTTAGTTTCAGTTTGAGCTTTCATATACTTATAGCTCTAGTGCATCCGTTGCATGGCAATCCCTACTCCTCACATTGATATCTATTAATGGGCATCTCCATAGCCCGTTGATACGCCTAGTTGATGTGAGACTTTCTCCTTTTTTGTCTTCTGCACATAACCCCCACCATCATATTCTATTCCACCTATAGTGCTATGTTCATGGCTCACGCTCATGTATTGCGTGAAAGTTGAAAAGGTTTGAGAAACGTCAAAATACGAAACAATTGCTTGGCTTGTCATCGGGGTTGTGCATGATGTGAATGCTTTGTGTGGTGAAGATGGAGCATAGCCAGACTATATGATTTTGTAGGGATGAGCTTTCTTTGGCTATGTTATTTCAATAAGACATAATTGCTTGGTTGGTATGCTTGAAGTATTATTATTTTTATGTCAAATAATAGACTATTGCTTTGAATCACTCGTATCTTAATATTCATGCCATGATTAGACATATGATCAAGATTATGCTAGGTAGCATTCCACATCAAAAAATATCTTTTTTATCATTTAGCTACTCGAGGACGAGCAGGAATTAAGCTTGGGGATCCTGATACGTCTCCGTCGTATCTATAATTTTTGATTGTTCCATGCCAATATTATTCAACTTTCATATACTTTTGGCAACTTTTTATACTATTTTTGGGACTAACATATTGATCCAGTGCCCAGTGTCAGTTCCTGTTTGTTGCATGTTTTTTGTTTCGCAGAATATCCATATCAAACGGAGTCCAAACGGAATAAAAACTGACGGAGATTTTTTTTGGAATATATATGATTTTTGGGAAGAAGAATCCACGCGAGACGATGCTCGAGGGGCCCACGAGGTAGGGGGGCGTGCCCAGGGTGTCAGGCGCGCCCCTGACCCTCGTGGCCACCCTGTAAGGCGGTTCATGCCCTTCTTTCGCCGCAAGAAAGCTAATTTCCGGATAGAGATCGTGTTAAAATTTCGGCCCAATCGGAGTTACCGATCTCCGGGAATATAAGAAACGGTGAAAGGGAAGAATCTGAGAACGCAGAAACAGAGAGAGACAGAGAGACAGATCCAATCTCGGAGGGGATCTCGCCCCTCCCACGCCATGGGAGCCAAGGACCAGAGGGGAAACCCTTCTCCCATCTAGGGAGGAGGTCAAGGAAGAAGAAGAAGAAGGGGGGCCCTCTCCCCCTTGCTTCCGGTGGCGCCGGAGCGCTGGCAGGGCCATCATCATCACCGCCCTCTTCACCAACAACTTCACCGCCATCATCACCAACTCTTCCCCCCTCTATGCAGCGGTGTAACCTCTCTCTTACCCGCTGTAATATCTACTTAAACATGGTGCTCAGCGCAATATATTATTTCCCAATGATGTATGGCTATTCTATGATGTTTGAGTAGATCTGTTTTGTCCTAATGGCATTTGATGATCGTGATTGGTTTGAGTTGTATGGTTTATTATTGGTGTTGTCCTATGGTGCTCTCCATGTCGCGCAAGCATGAGGGATTCCCGCTGTAGGGTTTGCAATATGCTTATGATTTGCTTATGGTGGGCGGCGTGAGTGACAGAAGCACAGACCCGAGTAAGTAGGTTGTTTGCGTATGGGATAAAGGGGACTTGATGCTTTAATGCTATGGTTGGGTTTTACCTTAATGAATCTTTAGTAGTTGCGGATGCTTGCTAGAGTTCCAATCATAAGTGCATATGATCCAAGTAGAGTAAGTATGTTAGCTTATGCCTCTCCCTCAAATAAAATTGCAATAATGATTACCGGTCTAGTTATCGATTGCCTAGGGACAAATAACCTTCTTGTTGACAAAAGCTCTTTACTCAAACTAATTTAGTTGTGTCTTCATCTAAACAGCCCCTACTTTATATTTACTTGCTCTTTATTATCTTGCATACCTATCCAACAACACCTATAAAGTACTACTAGTTTCATACTTGTTTCTGGTAAAGCGAACGTCAAGTGTGCGTAGAGTTGTATCGGTGGTCGATAGAACTTGAGGGAATATTTGTTCTACCTTTAGCTCCTCGTTGGGTTCAACACTCTTACTTATCGAAAGAGGCTACAATTGATCCCCTATACTTGTGGGTTATTACTGCACTGCGAGCTGCTGCCTGCCGCTGCGTCGTGTTGCCACTGCCACTGCATACCGCTGCTGTGTTGCGGCCATTGCCACTGCTCTACGCTGCTCCCGTGTGTGTGTGCCTGAGTGTGTGTTGTGTGTGTGCACCTGAGTGTGTGCAGTGTGTGTGTGCGTGAGTGTGTAGCCGGTCCTTGCTTAGATTAGTACTGCTTAGATTAGTATCACTAGGTGTAGCTAGAATAACTAGTGCTTAATTACTCTAGTAGTAGATGACATGTGGGCCCATTTAATTAGGTTAGTTTTTATTTATTTGTTTAGTTATAGTCTATGCCATGTGGGACCCCCTGCACTATTTTACATTAGACCAGTCAAGTTTACTTGGTCAACTCAAATTTAAAATAAATCCAAAAGTTTCAGATTATTGCTTAAACTTTGGAAATTCATAGAAAATAATCTGTAACTCGGATGAAAATACTTTATACATGAAAATTGCTCAGAACGATGAGACGAATCAGAATACGCAGTCCGTTCATTTGCCACGCGTCCCTAGCATAGCGAACCTGCAACCTTCCCCTCCTGTCCGTTTGTCCAAAAACACGAAACACCAGGAATACTTTTCCAAATGTCCCCCCCCCCTTCGCCGGTATCGCCTAATACTGCGTTAGGTCACCCCTAGCACCGCGTATTGCCATGTTATGCTTTGTGTTGCTTTCATTGCTCTATCATTTATTTGTGTTCCCCCTCCGTTACTTCTTTTCAGTAGACCTCGAGACCGCTACCGATGTCCGTCTATTCGACTACATCGAAGATGACCCCTCCTTCTTGCCAGAGCAACCAGGCAAGCCCCCCCCCCCTGATCACCAGATATCGCCTATTCTTCTCTCTACTGCTTGCATTAGAGAAGTTTAGCATGTTACTGCTTTCCGTTAATCCTATTCTGATGCATAGCCTTTCCTTGCTACTACTGTTGTTACCTTTACCTGCAATCCTAAATGCTTAGTATAGGATGCTAGTATTCCATTAGTGGCCCTACATTCTTGTTCGTCTGCTATGCTATACTATCGGGTCGTGATCACTCGGGAGGTGATCACGGGTTTATATTTATATACATAATATATGATTCTTGTGGTGACTAATGTCGGGTCGGCTCATAGAGTACCCGCAAGTGATTCCGATGTGGGGGCTGAAGGGGCAGGTGGTTCCATCCAGGTAGTGGTGGACCTGGGTTCCTGACGGCCCCCGACTGTTACTTTGTGGCGGAGCGACAGGGCAGGTTGAGACCACCTAGGAGAGAGGTGGGCCTGGCCCTGGTCGGCGTTCATGGCTAATTAAATTAACACGCTTAACAAGATCTTGGTATTTGATCTGAGTCTGGCCACTGGCCTATTCACACTAACCAACTACGCGGGAATAGTTATGGGCACTCGACATCGTGGTATCAGCCGAAGCCTTCGTGACGTCAGTGACTAAGCGGTGCACGCCGGATTGGACTGGAACGCCTGCTCTTGCATTAGGGAGGCTAGGTCTGCTTACCGGCCACGTACGCAACATGCAGGTGTGCAATCGGCGATGGGCCCAGACCCCTGCACCATAGGATTTAGACCAGCGTGCTGACCTCTCTGTTGTGCCTAGGTGGGTGAAAGTGCAACTATCCCTGGGTGGTTTTGGTAATTCCTAACAACATATAGCTCATTGAGCTAACATTATTCCAAGATTAATATTTCAGGAAAAGCTCAATGAATGGCATGGCATGGATGAGGAAAGTGGATCCCTCAAAATTCTAAGGACAAAAAGTTTGGCTCAAGCTTCAAGATCAAGACTCTACATTTTGTATTTAGTGATCCAAGATCACATTGAGTCTATAGGAAAAGCCAATACTATCAAGGAGGGATGAGGTGTTGCTTAATGGCTTGCTTGCTCAAAATGCTTAGTGATATGCTCCAAAATCCTCAACTACCTTCCCACATCCACATATGACCTAAACCAAAAGTCAAACTCGGCCCCACTGATTCTTTCTATCCGGCGCCACCGAGTTTCAAATGTCATAGCCACTGCCACAAACCCTAGGCAAATCGGTCTCAGCGATAGGGATCTCGGTCTCACCGAGATGGGATTGTAATCTCTCTGTTTCCCTTCATAACGTTTTGGTCTTACCGAGATGAGCGATCGGTCCCACCGAGATTGCAATGTAAACTCTCTGTTTCCCTTTTGTAACATTTCGGTCTCACCAAGATGAGCGAATCGGTCCCACCGAGTTTACCTGACCAACTCTCTAGTTAGCTTATTACCAAAATCGGTCCCACCGAGTTTGTGTAATCGGTCACACCGAGATTACGTTATGCCCTAACCCTAACCATATCGGTCCTACCGAGTTGCATCTCAGTCCCACAGAAAATCCTAACGGTCACTAGGTTTGCTGAATCGGTCCGACCGAGTTTAACCATTCGGTCCCACCGAGTTTGGCAAATTGTGTGTAACGGTTAGATTTTGTGTGGAGGCTATATACACCCCTCCACCCACTCTTCATTCGAAGAGAGAGCCATCAGAACATACCTACACTTCCAATACACATTTTCTGAGAGAGAACCACCTACACTTGTGTTGAGGTCAAGATATTCCATTCCAACCATATGAATCTTGATCTCTAGCCTTCCCCAAGTTGCTTTCCACTCAAATATTCTTTCCACCAAATCCAAATCCTGTGAGAGAGAGTTGAGTGTTGGGGAGATTATCATTTGAAGCACAAGAGCAAGGAGTTCATCATCAACACACCATTTGTTACTTCTTGGAGAGTGGTGTCTCCTAGATTGGCTAGGTGTCACTTGGGAGCCTCCGACAAGATTGTGGAGTTGAACCAAGGAGTTTGTAAGGGCAAGGAGATCGCCTACTTCGTGAAGATCTACCGCTAGTGAGTCAAGTCCTTCGTGGGCGACGGCCGTGATGGACTAGACAAGGTTACTTCTTCGTGGACCCTTCATGGGTGGAGCCCTCCGTGGACTCGTGCAACCGTTACCCTCCGTGGGTTGAAGTCTCCATCAACGTGGATGTACGATAGCACCACCTATCGGAACCACGACAAAAACATCCGTGTCTCCAATTGCGTTTGAATCCTCCAAACCCTTCCCTTTACATTCTTGCAAGTTGCATGCTTTACTTTCCGCTGCTCATATACTCTTTTGCATGCTTGCTTGAATTGTGTGGAGATTGCTTGACTTGTGCTAAGATAGCTAAAATCTGCCAAGAACTAAAATTGGGAAAAGGCTAGATTTTTATTTGGTAAAGTAGTCTAATCACCCCCCCCCCTCTAGACATACTTTCGATCCTATAGTGGGGCTGCGACGTGTTGATCTTCCGAGGCCGAGCATGAGCCAGGAAGGTGTGTCCGGCCAAAGGGGATCGAGCGTGTTGGGAAATGTGGTGCACCCCTCCAGGGAAGTTAATCTATTCAAATAGCCGTGATCTTCGGTAGCGGGACGACTTGGAGTTGTACCTTGACCTTATGACAACTAGAACCAGTTACTTAATAAAACACACCCTTCCAAGTGCCAGATACAACCTGGTGATCGCTCTCTAATAGGGCGACAAGGAGAGGATCCCCGAGTAGGGATATGCTATGCGATGTTACTTGGAGAACTTACCATCTACTCTCTTCTACGTGCTGCAAGATGGAGGTGGCCAGAAGCGTAGTCTTCGATAGGACTAGCTATCCCCCTCTTATTCCAGCATTCTGCAGTTCAGTCCACATATGATACCCCTTTTCCATTTGATACCAATGCATGCATATGTAGTGTAGCTCCTTGCTTGCGAGTACTTTGGATGAGTACTCACGGTTGCTTTTCTCCCCCTTTTCCCCTTCCTATACCTGATTGTTGCGACCAGACGTTGGAGTCCAGGAGCAAGACGCCACCGTTGACGACGACTCCTGCTACACTGGAGGTGCCTACTACTACGTGCAGGCCGCTCACGATGACCAGGAGTAGTTTAGGAGGATCCCGGGCAGGAGGCATGTGCCTCTTTCGATTTGTATCCCAGTTTGTGCTGGCCTTCTTAAGGCAAACTTGTTTAACTTATGTCCGTACTCAGATATTGTTGCTTCCGCTGACTCGTCTATGATCGAGCTCTTGTATTGGAGCCCTCAAGGCCCCTGGCTTGTAATATGATGCTTGTATGACTTATTTTATTTGTAGAGTTGTGTTGTGATATCTTCCCGTGAGTCCTTGATCTCGATCGTACATGTCTGCGTGTATGATTAGTGTATGATTGAATTGGAGGCGTCACAAGTTGGTATCAGAGCCGACTGCCTGTAGGAATCCCCCTTCCACACTCCTTGACCGAAGTCGAGTCTAGACATTGCAAAACTTTTACTAACATGGCTGTGTGTCTTATGGGCCCACGTCGCCATTTGGGTGGTAGTAGGATCTTTTATTCCTCGTCTATACTCTGGGACTCTGATCTCTCTTTTATTCGGGTTAAAATGGTTTTACTAAATCTAACTTTAGGTTCTCGATAATACTTTCTCCCGGAGAGCCCCTCATTCCAGATGATCGCCTGCTGCACCAGAAGATTCTGAAGATACTCTATGATGTTCTCTCGAGACTTGTGCCATCGCTTTTGCAATTCCCTTTCATCAATAAATCCTTGTGGATAACTACTTACACTTGTCGTTCATATCTTCATCCCCAGTTGCCCTTGAGATTACTTGATACCCTGAAAAATTCTCCGAAAGTCTGAGAATCCTTTGTGCCTACCGCCTTGCATTTCTTTACCACCTGAACCCCTACGGATAAATTCTCGTACTTATCGAGTATCTGCTCATCCCTAGTTGAACAATGTATTCCATAGAAGTCTTCGAATTGCCATTCGATCTTTCGAAGATCCTCAACAACCTATTTCTTTTGAAATTCTTGCTTACAAGCATTACAATTAATCCCATAAGTCTAGTAATCTTGTTGACATCCATTGTCATTATAATTTTGAGTCCATTGATTCAATATGTTGCGATTGCTTGCAATCCTCAGAAGAATCTTAGAATTCTTTCTTCCGGCTTAGACGCCATTTTAAACATGAGCTGGATCTCAACCAATCAAATTGGCGTCGATTGTACCCCTAAGGCTATTCATCTTATCCATCCCTAATCAGAGCATTGCTTCGGACCCCTTGTCTTGGAATTAATAATTCCTTTGCATTTGAGCTTTGAGTTAGTCAGTTGTTTCTTTAATCTGATCTCCTTGCATTCTTTCTTCCTCTGGTTGAGTATCGATGCTCACATCAGATCCCTTGTGGACCGCCAGACCCTTTGTCGTATTTTGTCCGACACTGTCCTTCATATTCATTAACCTTGTGAGCCTTTCATCAGATACATAATGCCTTTGGTATATTGTATCCCCTACTTTTGTCAACCATGCTCATCTTTTGAGCTGGAGATTTTTACTCTTGAAACTTGTGGTATATGTTTCTAAGAAGCCCATATGGGTTGAACCTATGCCTTCCCTAAACCGTGTGAACCCGAGGGTCTTCATGAGTCATACTCTTCTTGTGTTTTGCCAGATAGAATTTCAACACTACGACTTCATCGAAAGTGAGAAGTGAATGGAAGGTTATGCATTAGAGAAGTGGAAGTCGACCTTGAACCTTTGTGTTCATGCCCATGGACCCGATGTGGAACTTATCATGGAAGCTTCTTGTAATAGTAACTATTTACTTGATATAATATCATCTGGTATCAGTGAATTGATCCTTCGCAACCGTGGTTCCGACCATGGTTCTTCTTCTTTGGTCCTATTTCTTGGACAAGTCTTGTCTTCTCCAGGTCAATACGCATGCCCAGCCTCTATTATGATCTACCTTCAAGTATTACCCCTGGTATCTCGAGGATATCATGCCACTGCACTACATCTTATGAATTTTTGATGAAGTACTACCTTACCCTGTATTTTGCCACTTCATGGGTTCTGGGTTGTTTGTCAACTGAGGACACCGATAGCTGAATCGAGTCCGCATCGCAATTAAGCAATTATTAGTAATCTTCTTTACTTACGAGTTTGTACTCGATCATGTCATTTCTAGCCTGATCGGCTATATCAGTATCGTGCTGATTTTAACTGTGCTACCTGGTCCTTATTCTCGGAGCACCACTTTCGGCAATGAGCTAAGCTTACATCGATCTTCCTTGTCTTATCATTTCACCTCGAACAGCAAGCTTGATTCCGAGTTGGTGTCGTATCTATGGTTCCAATAGTCTTTCGCTGCATTAGTCCTTTTGCTTGATGTAGTCGTTGTTCATTTGCCCCTCCGTGGAGCCTCTCGAGAAAATTTGTCGTGATCATCATCAACATTTTGAATTCTTCCAGGATATCAATTGAATTCATGATGAGAAGTACCATCCTTGCCCTTGATGATTTGTGTTATCATCAACCACTTTATTGCCTTCCATTCAACACAAACTTGTTCGTGTTTCGTGATATACCTTGAGATCCTTGCTATCCAGCATTTGTTCTTTACCTTCGAGCATTACCATCTTTTATGTCAAGAATGTCGTGAGAATTTCACCACCTCTTAAGAATTCTTGATACAAGTGATACTCCTTGCCATATCCGTTCGCTCCTTGGTCCCCGTGTTGTTTCTAACCGAAAACCGACAATTGAACTATGATGTGCGACTTCAAAACTTCTAGCAACCCTATTGCTTTCAAGTTAATGGTCGATATTTCATTCTTAGACCATTGGTTATCAAATCACCGTTCTAACATTGATCGTACTACCTAAGCCCATATCTCGGGTGCGCTTTTCAACCAATGTTTAATAGTGTGTGTTTTCCTCGAGCATACCTCATTTTATCATTTGATCCGACAAATGTTATCTCCTTGTTCACATAATTGTGGAAATCCATCTTTTGGAAATCCCAATGAATTGTTGCTGAGTCCATCAGCCACCTCCTCGTCCTCTCCTTGGTTAAATGATGAACTCATGGTTCAGAACTTGCTTCCATAGTTAATTTCCCAAGAATCTTGCAACTCCATCCCGTCAAATTGTGTTGCACCCCTTCCTTCTCAGGCATCATTTGTTTGAGGTATCCTGACACCAATCAGAACTGAACCTCTGTCAGATATGATGGTTGGGAGTTATTTCCAAGAGTTATAACATTGGTCCTTATATATCGGTAAGGTGATGTCATGCCTATCCCCCCTGGCCGGAGGACCTATTGTTATAGTTCCCTTTTTAGCAAGCTTAGCGATTCTTCCATGAGGAAATCGTAAGACTTATTCTATAAGTTGTTCCTGATGGATCCTTTGTGTATCCAAAATCTGACCCTTACATGATGACCATGTCAATGCTATCTTGAAGCATGTACGTGGTACTCCGATCTTCCATAAGAACAGTTGACGAAATGCTAAATTTTCTTTATCAATTATCCAAACATCGTTGTATGGGTAATGTCATGAAATTTCTCTCCCCTTACCTAAAGGGTTTTCTACTTTAAATCATGTCATCAATTTCATGCTTGCTTGTCCTTGGGAAGGATATACCCCTGAAATATGTGTTTAAACACCTTTTCCTTTCCATTGTTTTGTTTACCCTTTCTTGTAATCTACTTAGCTTAGCAGTGATAATTTCCTGGTTAGGTAAGCACCTCGTTGTAACACTGTATCAGTAAGACCCTGTTACTTTTGTTGATGACATTCTGATAACCATCGATGGACGAGAACTTTGCCTATTGGTCTGCCTCATTCAACAAGTAGGAAAATGGTTCTCTTCGCTCCTCGCCCTTGGTACTGACGTTGTTGCCGACATAACTGACAGGCTACCCTCTGACATGCCTTGCTATCATGACCGCGCAAGATGGCATCGCTCCTTCTACTTTTAACCCACATGGTGGGCCCATAACCCACAGTTCCACAGGATCAAAACCTGACTCTATTGTACACCCCCCAGTTTCCAAAGTTATTCCTCGCGCTTGACTTCGTATGTAATTCACGAGCCACCTGCCTAGTGATCTATTTTGGTATCAAACGCAATACTTATTCCCATTGCTATGAACTACTTCCACACTTCGTTTCAGGCAACGAACGATTGCTTGTGTGCTTGAAACTTTGTATTGCACCTTCTTACCTTGCTCCCGATGACTTTCTTGAATTTCAACTCGAGATATGCCTCTATTCCTCGTTCACTGAGATAGCCCCTAGGTACCTAACATGTGTTGAGCTCCGTTCTTCCCGAGTTTCACCCCCTTATCTTTTCTGTAAGTACGATGAAGACCCCGAAGATAGGACGACAACTTGATCATGATGCATTGATGCATAGGAATGAAGACATCGACGCTAGGGGTCAACCTCTTCGGGAAGAGCAACCAAGACCGAGAAGATTCGCTACAATTTCGTGACCAGGACTTCCCCTCTTACTTCAGCTCTTAAATCTCGGGACGAGATTTCTTGTAGTGGAGGAGATTTGTGACACCCCGATAGTTAAGCTATAGTAAACCCATGTTAATGATGCCAGGTCATCATAATTAAAATTTTGCTAAACTTGCTTCAAACTGAGTTCAAATACAAATTCAAATAACAGGTCAAATAATAGTTTCAAAAAAATAAAAAAATCACTGGGTTGCAAATATTCACAAACTAATTGTCACTAGTAAACATGCACGTGCAATGCACGTCTGAAATTTTGATCAAATGTGATAGACATCAATATAAAAAAGGCAATCCCATATATATATGAATCAAATAATGCACATCTCAAATGTTGACCAAATGTGCTACATTTTAGTTTAATATAAAATAAAACAATCCCAAGTATATGAATTAAATAGATACACAATGTATGCGGTGTTGCTCAAGTTGTATTTTCAAAAGTGGGATGCCATTGTCGTCATGTTGCTGCATAGAGACGGTAATATGGGAGTGTTCGGTGTCCCTCCGCTCCCAGACTCGGCTCGCGGAGCCGGCGGAGTTGTAGGCTGAAAGTAGGTGCTCCGCAAATCCTCTAATTCCACGGATCTGGTGGATATCCGAACAGGGCATATATATGTTACAAAAAAGTGGGATGCCATTTATTAAGTCTTTCATATGCTAGTACTGCATCGTGCTTAATTACATTCTAGTTGTTTTACAAACAGAAGCAACTGGAGTACACTTGTATGTTGTTCTCTCTAACGGCCAGAAAAACAAATAGGAATGCATTTCTTGCTAACAAATCTGAAAGCAAAGTATCAACCTAAATACCGCCAAACAGTCAAATCATGTGAGGCTAGATAACTGCAAGAGCATCAAACTCCACAAAAAAATGGTCTCAACATTTAGAAAAGTCAATAATGGGCTCATAGATGACATATGCAGACAAACAATATGCCAACAAATAATTACCAGTACCTAAATATCATTGAACTACATATTGTGATGCTTTGTTTATTCAGTCAATGAGCCAAGAGCAAGAAAAGTTTTCCTTTGAGGGTGATATTTGGAAATATTTCAGATGTGGAGTAGGAAAAGATTTACCTTGGCCTCTCACCCACACCATATTTTGCATGTTGTGGTAGCAAAACCAGTAATATTCTGCCGAGATATAAAACCATACAGGAAAGATATTTATTTTCACATACATGAATGCTTGCCCAAATACAAAAAAACAAGAATTGTGTATCCAACGCAACTTTACCTAGAGCATATATAGAATGCCATGTTCTCTTAATAAAGTTTTAAATGCTTGATGATACATGGTAGTAAAAACATGTTTACAACAGAACAGAGATTACCACAATGCCGTGTCAAGAGTTTTTTCCTCGGATGGCATCTGTCAAGAGAAAAAGACAGTATTTGAAAACACTTCATGGATAGAAGAGTAAGAAATATGGTTGAATGTAGGGCTGCTTACTTGCACCTAAGCTCTTGAAAACAAATAATGAACCCCTTTTTTTCCATAGGTCAAAGACATATTCTAGCATATAAAAATCATGCCTAGAAACTTAACATTTTGCCCCCAGAGTGCTATAAATATTCTGTCGATTTTCTTGGCATAAGCAAAAAGCTATGCAAAATTAATTTTGAAGTTACTAATACAATATTTTATATAGGTTGTGAACAAAGCATCATGATTGTACAGTCAAGTTGTACAAAGTACGGACCAAAATGATGTGGCATCAATGAATTCAAGATATAATTCCTCTCCTCTACCAGGCTGATAATTATTTATCTGCACATGTATGATGCAGACCCATATAATGGATATGCAAATGTAAAAAGTAGCTGCTAACTCCACTATTTAGGGATAGAGCAATTGCCATCTCTAGAGTAAAATCAAACTGTAGGATCCTCATAAGCGTCTTTCTGAACAGCAACCTTTTTCTTCACTTCCTCCTCTCTTACCAGTACATTCTAAATATATGTAAGGGTAGAAGGAGATATAAGTCATCCCTGTTTAGGCTGCTTCTAAAGGCATCTCTTCTTGTGTCATACATTTTTCTCCTCCCTATCTTCTCTTCTTAATTGGCTGGACCATTAGGAGAACGATAAGAAATTTTAATCAGAATGAAGAGAAGATCAAACAAATCAATTTGAAAGATTGGGAGGAGCAGAAGGAGGGATTTCACAATTTCACTAAATCACTGTCGAATTCATGAACAATATCTTGCGCTTCCGGGTAGCTATCATCCCGTCCTTCATGCGAGAAAGAAGGCCATTAACCTAAAGATAAGAAAAAGGATTGGTGGTGAAAGGAGAAGGTTATATTTGTCCTTAGAGCAAGATCAGGAAGCACACCTGGGATGTATTTGTTTCAGCAGTTCATGAACTGAATATAGCCTCGATCTGATTTCTTGATAGTCATGAAAACAATCATCCTGGGAATAAATGATGCAAAATCCAGGAGAGAAAAACTTCTACAAAAATAAACATAGCACCTGCAAGACATCTTAAAGCAAACATGCCATGAAGTTGTAAGATGGATAAGTAATATCTAAATGAAGATGAAAATTTGCTAAGTTGAATAACAAATAGAGATATTGTACGATAGACTTTGATGATCTTGAAATCACTATCACCAACCATAGTGACCCTGGAATGGGGTTCAGAGCTATCCAGCCTAACAATACTGTTAATCTATCTGGAGAGGACTCATTTCTCGATTCTGTGTCTCTCCGTGTCCTCCTAATCTGGAGAGGACACACAGAGAGTTCCTATCAATTTATTTCTCGTTTCTTTATCGAAAATATCAATTTATTTCTCCTGTCATGTCTACCATGTAACTCGATGCTAATAAACACTGAGTGTACCTTAAAAACAGTAGAACACTGAGTGTACCTTAAAAACAGTAGCATATACCCCCAGAATGACCAGCCAATTAGTCCGTGCACAACATGCAATTGCCATCTTCTGTGTTCCAGATTTCTTTGCACAAATAAATCTAGTGGCAACATCAGCAATCCAACTGAAGCCCCCATGAAGGTAAGCGGGCAATCCCATCAATAAATCTTCTAGTTTCCCGTTTGCAACATACACAGAATGACAGGATACACCAGCAGTCTACTGAAAACACAGGCATTAGAAAAGCAGGCAGTCAATTACCTGTGCTGCGACAGTATGGGACCGCGTGGGGAAGAACTTCAGAACCTTCACCTACAGAAACTAAACAAAGACATCAGGCAAGATGCTTCATTCCATCGTGTTAGTGGCAGAGAAGGTGCAGAACTGTGTATGTGAGAGAGGAAAAGTAGATTAGAGAAAGAAAGAGATGTACCTGCAGGTTTCATTCATCAACGACAAAAGGGTGTGGAGCTAGGGTCCCTCACCATTGGATGCAGGCACACCCCTTCAGAGAGGAGACATGCGGTCGGCATCTGCCTCCCCGCCGCGCACAACAGGGCCACCTCCCTCGCCCATGTCCTCACCGATGCCTACGCGGCGCTCGCCGACTGCGCCGTCCCTGGAGGGACTTCCCCTTCGCGGGGCACCTCTTACTCGGCGGAGGCGGCAGTGCGTGGAGGAGGGATGGTGGCGACGGCGGACCGGGCGGCGCGCCAGCGGCCCCGACGGCTCGGCTGGGCGCGGCGGCCCTGATGGCTCGGCTCTCGTCTGGGCACGGCGCGTTGTGGATGGGGCGGGAAGGGGCCGGACCGGGCGGCGCGTGGACGGGGCGGCCGAGCAGCTGGAGAGTGGGCGTGGTGTTCCGGTGGCGTGCAGACGGAGGCGGCGGTGGCTGGCGGGGAGTATGTGGGGGGAAGAAGTCGGGCAAGGGCCAAACTGCCCGAGGGCGTGCTCGCGGGAGTGGCAGCAGAGGAAGGCCGGCGGGATGCTCACGCTCTCCCACCTTGTTGGGGCAGCAGAGGAGGACCGGCGGGCGGCTGCTCACGTTCACGGCGGAGGAGAAGAGGATGGGCGGGAGGAGGGCGGCGGCGGCGGCAGAGGCCGGCGGGCGGCGGGAGGAGGGTGAGGATGAGCGGGAGGCGGGAGAGGATGGGCGGGCGGCTACTGACGGTCGCGGCGGTTCCGGATGTCCCGCGGCGAAGGTCTCCGGCAGAGCCCCCGGCGCGCACGGGCGGCGGCCTCCGGCTGTCCGAGGGAGAAGGGCGCGACGGTCGGCCGCGACCTGTGGCGACTCCCGCAGCGAAGGACGGCGGCGCCCGCGGCGGCGGCGCCGACTGTCCCGCGGCGAAAGGCGCAACGGTGGGCGGCTCCCGCAGCGAAGGAGCGACGGGCGGCGGACGGCGCGGGGAGGAGCAAGAGGGGGCAAGAGGTCGTGCGGAGGGGGGCGAGAGATCGTGCGTACAGTTGTTTCTCTTTTTTTTAAGGGCGTGGCTGGTTAGCGATCGATTAAGTGCGTGGTTAGCGATCGATTAAGGGCGTGGTTGGTAGCGTTAAACACAGAAAGATTAATGACCATTAGATATTGCTAATGGATGGGTGTGATTGTTTGGATCTGCCCCTCTCTTTCTTTTATAGGTGTAGTAGATGTATGATCCAACATTATTTGAGCACCTACAATGCCATTAACCTATTTAAATTTGGACAAGTAGCATTTAATTTACCCGTTACAATTTAAAGAAATGGTGAAACTTTTCCAAATAAATTGAGACCTTGTATGCTGCTTCAAAATCCTACCTAGTAATTATGTGCAAAATTCCACTTATAACTAAATTCATTTACTATAAAAATAATGAAAAACAGGAAAGAAATACATAACAGTCTATACAAAAAAGGAGGCAATGACCACTATGCAGTATAGGCCCAGTGCTACCGTAGCACTACGCGGCCCACCACCGGTCTCTCCTATACTTCACCTATAGGAGGAAGGCCGAGGCAGGGACGCCATGGCTCTGTGCTCGCGCGCACACGCCGTCCATACCCGAATTGCCTCGTGTCTATCATCCGAGCGCTCCTGGAGGTGTATAAGTGTTACCCCGACCTCGTTGACGAACCCTAGCCCTGATATTCCCCTCTCCCACTCGCGCTTCTCCTGTGAACCTCGTGTTCGAGGTGTCGTCGATGCGTCGTCGCCGTCCCGGCGGCCATTGGCCTCCCCGGTGACCGGGAGGTTGTCCATGGACTTCCTCGTTGTCGACTCCGTCATCCCCGTGTGTCCGTTCAACCGGAGCCGCACCATACGCGTGGATCGAGCCGTCTTCCCCACCACGGCCGCCGCCGTTCGTCGTCAGATTTGCCGCCTCCCGAGCTCCCCCGACCTCCCAACGTCATCCACGAGCACCGGGGTGAGCCCCTCTGCCGATTCCCTCACTTATCCTTTCGACCTGTATAGTTTACCACCGCTCCCGTGCCCGTCAGTTGTCGCCGTAGCCGAAGCTCTGCTCCCCGCACGCTCACCGCACGTGGTCGCGCTCCCGCTGCGTCCTAGCTGCCCTGGGTCACTCCTTGTCCACGCCATGCCCGTGTTCCTCGCGTGTCGCCCGCGCCTTGCCTTCCGATGGGTCGCGCTCACCGCGCGCCGCGTCTGCTGCCCGCTGGTACCAGCACTGATGCTGCTGCTTGCTTTGGCCGCTACCGCCTCTGACCGCCGCTCCCCGCGCTAGCCTCCGGCCGCCCGCATCCGCCTCCACTCAACGCTCCTCGCGCCCACAACCGTTGTTGCCCGCTGCTGCTTCGTGCTGCTCCGCCGCCGTTGTACTGCTGGTACTGCCGCCAGGCCGCGCGCGCCCACTACCGAGCCCTGGTAGCATGTCCCCGCCTGCTTCTTACTGCGGCGTACTGCTGCTGTTTACTGCACTGCGAGTTGCTACCTCCCGCTGCGTCGTGTTGCCGCTGCCACTGGATACCGCTGTTGTGTTGCGGACATTGCCACTGCTCTACGCTGCTCCCGTGTGTGTGTGTGCCTGAGTGTGTGCTGTGTGTGCGCGCCTGAGTGTGTGCAGTGTGTGTGTGTGTGTGTGTGTGTGTGTGTGTGTGTGTGAGTGTGTAGCCGGTCCTTGCTTAGATTAGTACTGCTTAGATTAGTATCACTAGGTGTAGCTAGAATTAACTAGTGCTAAATTTCTCTAGTAGTAGATGACATGTGGGCCCATTTAATTAGGTTAGTTTTTATTTATTTGTTTAGTTATAGTCTATGCCATGTGGGACCCCCCTACACTATTTTACATTTGACCAGTCAAGTTTACTTGGTCAACTTGAATTTAAAATAAATCCAAAAATTTCAGATTATTGCTAAAACTTTGGAAATTCATAGAAAATAATCCGTAACTTGAATGAAAATACTTTATACATGAAAGTTGCTCAGAATGATGAGATGAATCAGAATATGTAGTCCGTTCATTCGCCATGCGTCCCTAGCATAGCGGACTTGCAACCTTCTCCCTCCTGTCCGTTTGTCTGAAAACACGAAACACCAGGAATACTTTCTCGGATGTTTCCCCCCCTTCGCCGGTATCGCCTAATACTGCGTTAGGTCACCCCTAGCATCGCGTATTGCCATGTTATGCTTTGTGTTGCTTTGATTGCTCTATCATTTATTTGTGTTCCCCCTCCGTTACTTCTTTTCGGTAGACCTTGAGACCGCTGCCGATGTCCGTGTGTTCGACTACATCGAAGATGACCCCTCCTTCTTGCCAGAGCAACCAGGCAAGCCCCCCCCCCCTTGATCACCAGATATCGCATATTCTTCTCTTTGCTGCTTGCATTAGAGTAGTGTAGCATGTTACTGCTTTTTGTTAATCCTATTCTGATGCATAGCCTGTCCTTGCTACTACTGTTGTTACCTTTACCTGCAATCCTAAATGCTTAGTATAGGATGCTAGTATTTCATCAGTGGCCCTACATTCTTGTCCGTCTGCCATGCTATACTATCGGGTCGTGATCACTCGGGAGGTGATCACGGGTTTATTTTTTTATACATAATGTATGATACTTGTGGTGACTAAAGTCGGGTCGGCTCATATAGTACCCGCAAGTGATTCCGATGTGGGGGCTGAAGGGGCAGGTGGTTCCATCTAGGTAGTGGTGGACCTGGGTTTCCGACGGCCCCCGACTGTTACTTTGTGGCAGAGCGACAGGGCAGGTTGAGACCACCCAAGAGAGAGGTGGTCCTGGCCCTGGTTGGCGTCCGTGGTTAATTAAATTAACACGCTTAATGATATCTTAGTATTTGATCTGAGTCTGGCCACTGGCCTATTCGCACTAACCAACTACGCGGTAACAGTTATGGGCACTCGACGTCGTGGTATCAGCCGAAGCCTTCGTGACGTCAGCGACTGAGCGGCGCGCGCCGAATTGGACTGGAACGCTTGCTCTTATATTAGGGAGGCTAGGTCTGCTTACCGGCCGCGTACGCAACGTGTAGGTGTGCAATGGGCGATGGGCCCAGACCCCTGCGCCATAGGATTTAGACTAGCGTGCTGACCTCTCTATTGTGCCTAGGTGGGGCTGCGATGTGTTGATCTTCCAAGGCCGGGCATGACCCAGGAAGGTGTGTCCGGCCAAAGGGGATCAAGCGTGTTGGGAAATGTGGTGCACCCCTGCAAGGAAGTTAATCTATTCGAATAGCTGTGATCCTCGGTAATAGGACGACTTGGAGTTGTACCTTGACCTTATGACAACTAGAACCGGTTACTTAATAAAACACACCCTTCCAAGTGCCAGATACAACCCGGTGATCGCTCTCTAACAGGGCGACGAGGGGAGGATCGCCGGGTAGGGATATGCTATGCAATGTTACTTGGAGAACTTACCATCTACTCTCTGAAGGAAATATGCCCTAGAGGCAATAATAAAGTTATTATTTATTTCCTTATTTCATGATAAATGTTTATTATTCATGCTAGAATTGTATTAACCGGAAACATAATACATGTGTGAATACGTAGACAAACAGAGTGTCACTAGTATGCCTCTACTTGACTAGCTCGTTGATCAAAGATGGTTAAGTTTCCTAACCATAGACATGAGTTGTCATTTGATTAACGGGATCACATCATTAGGAGAATGATGTGATTGACTTGACCCATTCCGTTAGCTTAGCACTTGATCGTTTAGTTTGTTGCTATTGCTTTCTTCATGACTTATACATGTTCCTATGACTATGAGATTATGCAACTCCCGTTTACCGGAGGAACACTTTGTGTGCCACCAAACGTCACAACGTAACTGGGTGATTATAAAGGTGCTCTACAGGTGTCTCCAAAGGTACTTGTTGGGTTGGCGTATTTCGAGATTAGGATTTGTCACTCCGATTGTCGGAGAGGTATCTCTGGGCCCACTCGGTAATGCACATCACTATAAGCCTTGCAAGCATTGCAACTAATGAGTTAGTTGCGGGATGATGTATTACGGAACGAGTAAAGAGACTTGCCGGTAACGAGATTGAACTAGGTATTGAGATACCGACGATCAAATCTCGAGTAAGTAACATACCGATGACAAAGGGAACAATGTATGTTGTTATGTGGTCTGACCGATAAAGATCTTCGTAGAATATGTAGGAGCCAATATGGGCATCCAGGTCCCGCTATTGGTTATTGACCAGAGAGGTGTCTCGGTCATGTCTACATAGTTCTCGAACCCGTAGGGTCCGCACGCTTAACGTTCGTTGACGATATAGTACTATATGAGTTATGTATGTTGATGACCGAATGTTGTTCGGGGTCCGGGATGAGATCACAGACATGACGAGGAACTCTGGAATGGTCCGAAGATAAAGTTTGATATATGGGATAATAGTGTTTGGTCACCGGAAGGGTTCCGGAAATCACCGAAAGGGGTTCCGGATGTTTCCCGAAATGTTTGGGTACGAGAACACTTTATTTGGGCCAAAGGGGAAAGCCCACAAGGTTTTTGGAAAGCACAAAAGGAAGTTTTGCGGAGTCCAGGGGCCAGATGCCAGGGTCCCTGGCGTCTGGGTCCAGACACCGGAACCCTGGCGTCTGGCCCTGGAGTCCGAGAAGGACTCTTGCTTTTCGGGTGAAACCGACTTTGTGGAGGCTTTTACTCCAAGTTTCGACCCCAAGGCTCAACATATAAATAGAGGGGTAGGGCTAGCACCCAAGACACATCAAGAAACACCAAGCCGTGTGCCGGCAACCCCGTCCCCTCTAGTTTATCCTCCGTCATAGTTTTCTTAGTGCTTAGGCGAAGCCCTGCGGAGATTGTTCTTCACCAACACCGTCACCACGCTGTCGTGCTGCCGGAACTCATCTACTACTTCGCCCCTCTTGCTAGATCGAGAAGGCGAGGACGTCACCGAGCCGAACGTGTGCAGAACTCGGAGGTGCCGTGCTTTCGGTACTTGGATCAGTCGGACGTGAAGACGTACGACTACATCAACCGCGTTGATATAACGCTTCCGCGAGCGGTCTACGAGGGTACGTAGACAACACTCTCCCCTCTCATTGCTATGCATCACCATGATCTTGCGTGTGCGTAGGATTTTTTTTGAAATTACTGCGTTCCCCAACAGTGGCATCCGAGCCAGGTTTTATGCGTTGATGTTATATGCACGAGTAGAACACGAGTGAGTTGTGGGTGATATAAGTCATACTGCTTACCAGCATGTCATACTTTGGTTCGGCGGTATTGTTGGATGAAGCGGCCCGGACCGACATTACGCGTACGCTTACGCGAGACTGGTTCTACCGACGTGCTTTGCACACAGGTGGCTGGCGGGTGTCAGTTTCTCCAACTTTAGTTGAATCGAGTGTGGCTACGCCCGGTCCTTGCGAAGGTTAAAACAGCACCAACTTGACAAACTATCGTTGTGGTTTTGATGCGTAGGTAAGAACGGTTCTTGCTAAGCCCGTAGCAGCCACGTAAAACTTGCAACAACAAAGTAGAGGGCGTCTAACTTGTTTTTGCAGGGCATGTTGTGATGTGATATGGTCAAGACATGATGCTAAATTTTATTGTATGAGATGATCATGTTTTGAGTTATCGACAACTGGCAGGAGCCATATAGTTGTCTCTTTATTTTATGTAATGCAATCACGCTGTGATGCTTTACTTTATCACTAAGCGGTAGCGATAGTCGTGGAAGCATAAGATTGGCGAGATGACAACGATGCTACAATGGAGATCAAGGTGTCGCGCCGATGACAATGGTGATCATGACGGTACTTCGGAGATGGAGATCACAAGTACAAGATGATGATGGCCATATCATATCACTTATATTGATTGCATGTGATGTTTATCTTTTATGCATCTTATCTTGCTTTGATTGACGGTAGCATTATAAGATGATCTCTCACTAAATTTCAAGATAAAAGTGTTCTCCCTGAGTATGCACCATTGCCAAAGTTCGTCGTGCCCAGACACCATGTGATGATCGGGTGTGATAAGCTCTACGTCCATCTACAACGGGTGCAAGCCAGTTTTTGCACACACAGAATACTCAGGTTAAACTTGACGAGCCTAGCATATGCAGATATGGCCTCGGAACACTGAGACCGAAAGGTCGAGCGTGAATCATATAGTAGATATGATCAACATATTGATGTTCACCATTGAAAGCTACTCCATTTCACGTGATGATCGGTTATGGTTTAGTTGATTTGGATCACATGATCACTTAGAAGATTAGAGGGATGTCTTTCTAAGTGGGAGTTCTTAAGTAATATGATTAGTTGAACTTAAATTTATCATGAACTTAGTACCTGATAGTATTTTGCTTGTCTATGTTGATTGTAGATAGATGGCTCGTGATGTTGTTCCGTTGAATTTTAATGCGTTCCTTGAGAAAGCAAAGTTGAAAGATGATGGTAGCAATTACACGGACTGGGTCCGTAACTTGAGGATTATCCTCATTGCTGCACAGAAGAATTACGTCCTGGAAGCACCGCTAAGTGCCAAGCCTGCTGCAGGAGCAACACCAGATGTTATGAACGTCTGGCAGAGCAAAGCTGATGACTACTCGATAGTTCAGTGTGCCATGCTTTACAGCTTAGAACCGGGTCTTCAATGACGTTTTGAACGTCATGGAGCATATGAGATGTTCCAGGAGTTGAAGTTAATATTTCAAGCAAATGCCCGGATTGAGAGATATGAAGTCTCCAATAAGTTCTATAGCTGCAAGATGGAGGAGAATAGTTCTATCAGTGAACATATACTCAAAATGTCTGGGTATCATAATCACTTGACTCAACTGGGAGTTAATCTTCCTGTTGATAGTGTCATTGACAGAGTTCTTCAACCACTGCCACCAAGCTACAAGAGCTTCGTGATGAATTATAACATGCAAGGGATGGATAAGACAATTCACGAGCTCTTCGCAATGCTAAAGGCTACGAAGGTAGAAATCAAGAAGGAGCATCAAGTGTTGATGGTCAATAAGACCGCCAGTTTCAAGAAAAGGGCAAAGGGAAGAAAAATGGGAACTTCAAGAAGAACAACAAACAAGTTGCTGCTCAGGAGAAGAAACCCAAATCTGGACCTAAGCCTGAAATTGAGTGCTTCTACTGCAAGCAGACTGGACACTGGAAGCGGAACTGCCCCAAGTATTTGGCGGACAAGAAGGATGGCAAGGTGAACAAAGGTATATGTGATATACATGTTATTGATGTGTACCTTACTAGAGCTCGCAGTAGCACCTGGGTATTTGATACTGGTTCTGTTGCTTTTGCAACTCGAAACAGGGACTACGGATTAAGCGAACACTGGCCAAGGACGAGGTGACGATGCGCGTGGGAAATGGTTCCAAAGTCGATGTGATCGCGGTCGGCATGCTACCTCTACATCTACCTTCGGGATTAGTTTTAGACCTAAATAATTGTTATTTGGTGCCAGCGTTGAGCATGAACATTATATCTGGATCTTGTTTGATGCGAGACGGTTATTCATTTAAATCAGAGAATAATGGTTGTTCTATTTATATGAGTAATATCTTTTATGGTCATGCACCCTTGAAGAGTGGTCTATTTTTTGATGAATCTCGATAGTAGTGATACACATATTCATAATGTTGAAGCCAAAAGATGCAGAGTTGATAATGATAGTGCAACTTATTTGTGGCACTACCATTTAGGTCATATCGGTGTAAAGCGCATGAAGAAACTCCATACTGATGGACTTTTGGAATCACTTGATTATGAATCACTTGGTACTTGCGAACCGTGCCTCATGGGCAAGATGACTAAAATGTCGTTCTCCGGTACTATGGAGAGAGCAACAGATTTGTTGGAAATCATACATACAGATGTATGTGGTCCGATGAATGTTGAGGCTCGTGGCGGATATCGTTATTTTCTCACCTTCACAGATGATTTAAGCAGATATGGGTATATCTACTTAATGAAACATAAATCTGAAACATTTGAAAAGTTCAAAGAATTTTAGAGTGAAGTTGAAAATCATCGTAACAAGAAAATAAATTTTCTACGATCTGATCGTGGAGGAGAATACTTGAGTTACGAGTTTGGTGTACATTTGAAACAAAGCGGAATAGTTTCGCAACTCATGCCACCCGGAACACCACAGCGTAATGGTGTGTCCGAACGTCGTAATCGTACCTTACTAGATATGGTGCGATCTATGATGTCTCTTACTGATTTACCGCTATCGTTTTGGGGTTATTCTTTAGAGACGGCCGCATTCATGTTAAATAGGGCACCATCGAAATCCGTTGAGACGACGCCTTATGAACTATGGTTTGGCAAGAAACCAAAGTTGTCGTTTCTTAAAGTTTGGGGCTGCGATGCTTATGTGAAAAAGCTTCAACCTGATAAGCTCGAACCCAAATCGGAGAAATGTGTCTTCATAGGATACCCAAAGGAGACTGTTGGGTACACCTTCTATCACAGATCCGAAGGCAAGACATTCGTTGCTAAGAATGGATCCTTTCTAGAGAAGGAGTTTCTCTCGAAAGAAGTGAGTGGGAGGAAAGTAGAACTTGATGAGGTAACTGTACCTGCTCCCTTATTGGAAAGTAGTTCATCACAGAAACCGGTTTCTGTGACACCTACACCAATTAGTGAGGAAGTTAATGATGATGATCATGGAACTTCAGATCAAGTTATTACTGAACCTCGTAGATCAACCAGAGTAAGATCCGCACCAGAGTGGTACGGTAATCCTGTTCTGGAAGTCATGCTACTAGATCATGATGAACCTACGAACTATGAAGAAGCGATGGTGAGCCCAGATTCCGCAAAATGGCTAGAAGCCATGAAATCTGAGATGGGATCCATGTATGAGAACAAAGTGTGGACTTTGGTTGACTTGCCCGTTGATCGGCAAGCAATTGAGAATAAATGGATCTTCAAGAAGAAGATTGACGCTAACGGTAATGTTACTGTCTACAAAGCTCGACTTGTTGCGAAAGGTTTTCGACAAGTTCAAGGGATTGACTACGATGAGACCTTCTCACCCGTAGCGATGCTTAAGTCTGTCCGAATCATGTTAGCGATTGCCGCATTTTATGATTATGAAATTTGGTAGATGGATGTCAAAACTGCATTCCTGAATGGATTTCTGGAAGAAGAGTTGTATATGATGCAACCGGAAGGTTTTGTCGATCCAAAGGGAGCTAACAAAGTGTGCAACTCCAGCGATCCATTTATGGACTGGTGCAAGCCTCTCGGAGTTGGAATAAACGCTTTGATAGTGTGATCAAAGCATTTGGTTTTGTACAGACTTTTGGAGAAGCCTGTATTTACAAGAAAGTGAGTGGGAGCTCTGTAGCATTTCTGATATTATATGTGGATGACATATTACTAATTGGAAATGACATAGAATTTCTGGATAGCATAAAGGGATACTTGAATAAAAGTTTTTCTATGAAAGACCTCGGTGAAGCTGCTTACATATTGGGCATCAAGATCTATAGAGATAGATCAAGACGCTTAATTGGACTTTCACAAAGCACATACCTTGACAAAGTTTTGAAAAAGTTCAAAATGGATCAAGCAAAGAAAGGGTTCTTGCCTGTGTTACAAGGTGTGAAGTTGAGTAAGACTCAATGCCCGACCACTGCAGAAGATAGAGAGAAGATGAAAGATGTTCCCTATGCTTCAGCCATAGGCTCTATCATGTATGCAATGTTGTGTACCAGACCTGATGTGTGCCTTGCTATAAGTCTAGCAGGGAGGTACCAAAGTAATCCAGGAGTGGATCACTGGACAGCGGTCAAGAACATCCTGAAATACCTGAAAAGGACTAAGGATATGTTTCTCGTTTATGGAGGTGACAAAGAGCTCATCGTAAATGGTTACGTTGACGCAAGCTTTGACACTGATCCGGACGATTCTAAATCGCAAACCGGATACGTGTTTATATTAAACGGTGGAGCTGTCAGTTGGTGCAGTTCTAAACAAAGCGTCGTGGCGGGATCTACGTGTGAAGCGGAGTACATAGCTGCTTCGAAAGCAGCAAATGAAGGAGTCTGGATGAAGGAGTTCATATCCGATCTAGGTGTCATACCTAGTGCATCGGGTCCAATGAAAATCTTTTGTGACAATACTGGTGCAATTGCCTTGGCAAAGGAATCCAGATTTCACAAGAGAACCAAGCACATCAAGAGACGCTTCAATTCCATCCGGGATTTAGTCCAGGTGGGAGACATAGAAATTTGCAAGATACATACGGATCTGAATGTTGCAGACCCGTTGACTAAGCCTCTTCCACGAGCAAAACATGATCAGCACCAAGGCTCCATGGGTGTTAGAATCATTACTGTGTAATCTAGATTATTGACTCTAGTGCAAGTGGGAGACTGAAGGAAATATGCCCTAGAGGCAATAATAAAGTTATTATTTATTTCCTTATTTCATGATAAATGTTTATTATTCATGCTAGAATTGTATTAACCGGAAACATAATACATGTGTGAATACATAGACAAACAGAGTGTCACTAGTATGCCTCTACTTGACTAGCTCGTTGATCAAAGATGGTTAAGTTTCCTAACCATAGACATGAGTTGTCATTTGATTAACGGGATCACATCATTAGGAGAATGATGTGATTGACTTGACCCATTCCGTTAGCTTAGCACTTGATCGTTTAGTTTGTTGCTATTGCTTTCTTCATGACTTATACATGTTCCTATGACTATGAGATTATGCAACTCCCGTTTACCGGAGGAACACTTTGTGTGCCACCAAACGTCACAACGTAACTGGGTGATTATAAAGGTGCTCTACAGGTGTCTCCAAAGGTACTTGTTGGGTTGGCGTATTTCGAGATTAGGATTTGTCACTCCGATTGTCGGAGAGGTATCTCTGGGCCCACTCGGTAATGCACATCACTATAAGCCTTGCAAGCATTGCAACTAATGAGTTAGTTGCGGGATGATGTATTACGGAACGAGTAAAGAGACTTGCCGGTAACGAGATTGAACTAGGTATTGAGATACCGACGATCGAATCTCGGGCAAGTAACATACCGATGACAAAGGGAACAACGTATGTTGTTATGCGGTCTGACCGATAAAGATCTTCGTAGAATATGTAGGAGCCAATATGGGCATCCAGGTCCCGCTATTGGTTATTGACCAGAGAGGTGTCTCGGTCATGTCTACATAGTTCTCGAACATGTAGGGTCCGCACGCTTAATGTTCATTAACGATATAGTACTATATGAGTTATGTATGTTGATGACCGAATGTTGTTCAGAGTCCGGGATGAGATCACGGACATGACGAGGAACTCCGGAATGGTCCGGAGATAAAGTTTGATATATGGATAATAGTGTTTGGTCACCGGAAGGGTTCCGGAAATCACCGGAAGGGGTTCCGGATGTTTCCCGAAATGTTTGGGTACGAGAACACTTTATTTGGGCCAAAGGGGAAAGCCCACAAAGTTTTTGGAAAGTGCAAAAGGAAGTTTTGCGGAGTCCAGGGGCCAGACGCCAGGGTCCCTGGCGTCTGGGTCCGGACGCCGGGAACCCTGGCGTCTGGCCCTGGAGTCCGAGGACTCTTGCTTTTCGGGTGAAACCGACTTTGTGGAGGCTTTTACTCCAAGTTTCGACCTCAAGGCTCAACATATAAATAGAGGGGTAGGGCTAGCACCCAAGACACATCAAGAAACACCAAGCCGTGTGCCGGCAACCCCGTCCCCTCTAGTTTATCCTCCGTCATAGTTTTCGTAGTGCTTAGGCGAAGCCCCGCGGAGATTGTTCTTCACCAACACCGTCACCACACCGTCGTGCTGTCGGAACTCATCTACTACTTCGCCCCTCTTGCTAGATCAAGAAGGCGAGGACGTCACCAAGCCGAACGTGTGCAGAACTCGGAGCTGCCGTGCTTTCGGTACTTGGATTGGTCGGACGTGAAGACGTACGACTACATCAACCGCATTGATATAACGCTTCCGCGAACAGTCTACAAGGGTACATAGACAACACTCTCCCCTCTCATTGCTATGCATCACCATGATCTTGCGTGTGCGTAGGATTTTTTTTGAAATTACTACGTTCCCCAACACTCTCTTCTACGTGCTGCAAGATGGAGGTGGCCAGAAGCGTAGTCTTCGATAGGACTAGCTATCCCCCTCTTATTCCGGCATTTTGCAGTTCAGTCCACATATGATACCCCTTTTCCATTTGATACCAATGCATGCATATGTAGTGTAGCTCCTTGCTTGCGAGTACTTTGGATGAGTACTCACGGTTGCTTTGATCCCCCCTTTCCCCCTTCTATACCCGATTGTTGCGACCAGACGTTGGAGTCCAGGAGCAAGACGCCACCGTTGACGACGACTCCTGCTACACTGGAGGTGCCTACTACTACGTGCAGGCCGCTCACGACGACCAAGAGTAGTTTAGGAGGATCCTAGGCAGGAGGCCTGTGCCTCTTTCGATTTGTATCCCAGTTTGTGCTAGCCTTCTTAAGGCAAACTTGTTTAACTTATGTCTGTACTCAGATATTGTTGCTTCCGCTGACTCGTCTATGATCGAGCTCTTGTACTCGAGCCCTCGAGGCCCCTGGCTTTAATACGATGCTTGTATGACTTATTTTATTTGTAGAGTTGTGTTGTGATATCTTCCCGTGAGTCCCTGATCTTGATCATACACGTTTGCGTGTATGATTAGTGTACGATTGAATCCGGGGCGTCACAATCTTGGGGCCTCTTCCCGCGATCTGCCGGAGGGGGAATCGATCACGGAGGGCTTCTACATCAACACCATTGCCTCTCCGATGAAGTGTGAGTAGTTTACCACAGACCTTCGGGTCCATAGTTATTAGCTAGATGGCTTTCTTCTCTCTCTTTGATTCTCAATACAAAGTTCTCCTTGATGTTCTTGGAGATCTATTTGATGTAATACTCTTTTGCGGTGTGTTTGCCGAGATCCGATGAATTGTGGGTTTATGAACAAGATTATCTATGAATATTATTTGGTTCTTCTCTGAATTCTTATATGCATGATTTGATATCTTTGCAAGTCTCTTTGAATTATTGGTTTAGTTTGGCCTACTGGATTGATCTTTCTTGCAATGGGAGAAGTGCTTAGCTTTGGGTTCAGTCTTGCAGTGTCCTTTCCCAGTGAAAGTAGGGGCAGCAAGGCACGTATTGTATTGTTTCCATCGAGGATAACAAGATGGGGTTTATATCATATTGTTTGAGTTTATCCCTCTACATCGTGTCATCTTGCTTAATGCTTTACTATGTTCTTATGAACTTAATACTCTAGATGCATGCTAGATAGAGGTCGATGTGTGGAGTAATAGTAGTAGATGCAGAATCGTTTCGATCTACTTGACACAGACGTGATGCCTATATTCATGATCATTGCCTTAGATATCTTCATAACTATGCGCTTTTCTATCAATTGCTCGACAGTAATTTGTTCACCCACCGTAATACATGCTATCTTGAGAGAAGCCTCTAGTGAAACCTATGGCCCCCGGATCTCTTTCTTATTATATTGCATCTCTTTTATTTACATCGCATCTCGTTTACTATTTTGCAATCTTTACTTTCCAATCTATACAACAAAAATACCAAAAATATTTACTTTACTATCTTTATTAGATCTCACTTTTGCGAGTGACTGTGAAGGGATTGACAACCTCTTTATCGTGTTGGTTGCAAGGTTCTTGATTATTTGTGCAGGTACTAGGTGACTTGTGCGTTGTCTCCTTCTGGATTGATACCTTGGTTCTCAAAACTGAGGGAAATACTTATGCTACTTTGCTGCATCACCCTTTCCTCTTCAAGGGAAAACCAACGCATGCTCAAGAGGTAGCAAAACACAACCATCACAACTATCCAGGTGGTCTCTGGAAGCATCGGTTAGTCCATTATAAAAGATATCAAGTATTTCATTTTTCTTGATAGGATGATCAGCAAAGCATTAAGTAATTGGAGAAGCCTCCCCCAAGCTTGTGGGAGACTCTCTTCTTCAATTTGCACAAAGTTAAATATTTCCCGTAGGGCAGCTTGTTTCTTATGAGCAGGAAAATATTTTTGAGAGAAGTAGTATATCATATCCTGGGGACTACGCACACAACCAGGAGCAAGAAAATTAAACCATAACTTAGCATCACCCTTTAAAGAGAAAGGAAACAACTTAAGAATATAGTAATAGTGAATTTTTTCCTCATGAGCAAATAGGGTGGCTATATCATTGAATTTAGTAAGATGTGCCACAACAGTTTCAGATTCATAACCATAGAAAGGATCAGATTCTACCAAAGTAATTAACTCAGGATCGACAGAGAATTCATAATCCTTATCAGTAACAAATATTGGTGAAGTAGCAAACATAAGGTCATAATGCATTCTAACATTCAAAGACTTTCCTTTCAGCTAGCAGTTTCTTAAGATCATCTCTATCATTAATTACAAGCAAGAAAGTCTCTAGCAGTTTCCTCATTAATAATCTAACCCCCAGGTATAACAGGCAATTCATATCTAGGGGGAGAATCATAATCTTCAGTTTCAATAGTATCATCAGTTTCAGTAATTTCATTCTCTCTAACCCTAGCAAGTTGTTCATCAAGAAATGCACCAAGTGGCACAATATTATCAAGCAGAGAAGTATTTTCATCATAAGCATCATGCATAGTAGAAGTGGCATCATTAATAACATGCGACATATCAGAATCAGTAGAAGGTGTAGGTGTCGCAAGTTTACTCAAAAAATAGAAGGTGAATCAAGTGCAGAGCTAGATGGCAGTTCCTTACCCTCCCTCATAGTTGAGGGGAAAATCTTGGTTCTTTGATCTTTCAAATTCCTCATAGTTATCAATAGATATAAATCCAAAGTGACTCAGAGAATAGAGCTATGCTCCCCGGCAACGTCGCCATAAAAAGGTCTTGATAACCCACAAGTATAGGGGATCACAACAGTTTTTGAGGGTAGAGTATTCAACCCAAATTTATTGATTCGACACAAGGGGAATCAAAAATTATTCTCGAATATTAGCAGCTGAGTTGTCAATTTAACCACACCTGAAAGACTTAATATCTACAACAAAATATTTAGTAGCAAAGTAGTATGGAAGTAACGGTAACGATGGCAAAAGTAACAGTAGCAGTTTTGTAGTAATCGTAACAATGGCAACGGAAAAGTAACTTAGCAAAGATCAATATGAAATGAGCTCGTAGGCAATGGATCAATGATGGATAATTATGTCGGATGGCATTCATCATTCAACAGTTACAACATAGTGTGACACAGAACTAGATCCAATTCATCAATATAATGTAGGCATGTATTTCGAATATAGTCATACGTGCTTATGGAAAAGAACTTGCATGACATCTTTTGTTCTACCATCTCGTGGCAGCGGGGTCCTATTGGAAACTAAGGGATATTGAGGCCTCCTTTTAATAGAGTACCAGGCCAAAGAATTAGCACTTAGTGAATACATGAACTCCTCAAACTACGGTCATCACCGGGAAGTGTCTCGACTATTGTCACTCCAAGGTTGTCGGATCATAACACGTAGTAGGTGACTATAACTTGCAAGATAGGATCAAGAACACAAACATATTCATAAAAACATAATAGGTTCAGATCTGAAATCATGGCACTCGTACCCTAGTGACAAGCATTAGGCATAACAAAGTCATAGCAACATCAATCTTAGAACATAGTGGATACTAGGAATCAAACCCTAACAAAACTAACTCGATTACATGGTAAATCTCATCCAACCCGTCACCGTCCAGCAAGCCTACCGATGGGATTACTCATGCACGGCGGTGAGCATCATGAAATTGGTGATGGAGGATGGTTGATGATGACGGTGGCGACGATTCCCCCTCTCCGGAACCCAAAATGGACTCCAGATCTGCCCTCCCGAGGAAGAACAGGCGGTGGCGTTGGCTCCGTATCGTAAAACATGATGAATCCTTCTCTTTGATTTTTTTCTCCCTGAACGTAAATATATGGAGTTGGAGTTGAGGTCGGTGGAGGTCTGTGGGACCCACAAGGATAGAGGGCGCGCCCTCCACCCTTGTGGACAGGGTGTGGGTCCCCTTCGGTTGTTTCTTTCGCCAATATTTTTTATTTATTCCAAAAATGATCTCCGTGAAGTTTCAGGTCATTCCGAGAACTTCTATTTCTGCACAAAAATAACACCATGGCAATTCTGCTGAAAACATCGTCAGTCCGAGTTAGTTCCATTCAAATCATGAAAATTAGAGTCCAAAACAAGGGCAAAAGAGTTTGGAAAAGTAGATACGATGGAAATGTATCACGCCTCTCCATAGTTTCGTCCCTCGGTCATATTTTCGGAGTGCTTAGGCGAAGCCCTGCGGAGGTAGCATCACCATCACCGTCACCACGCCATCGTGCTGCTGAAACTCATCCACTGCTTCGGCGTCTTACTGGATCAAGAAGGCGAGGACGTCACCAAGCTGAACGTGCGCTGAACGCGGAGGTGTCGTACGTCTGGTACTCGATTGGTTGGACCGTGAAGAAGTTCAACTACATCAACCGCGTTAATAAACGCTTCCGTTTACGGTCTACGAGGGTACGTAGACACACTCTCCCCTGTCGTTGCTATGCATCTCCATGGATAGATCTTGACTGTGCATGGAATTTTGTTTTGTTTTCCACGCAACGTTTCCCAACAATAACATCATAGTCAATTGAATACGCAATTGCATAGTTGGTAGGATAAACTATGGGTGTTCTTGAGCCCATGAATGGAGACATAGTGCTCTCATAGATTTTTCTGGTGGCTGAGTAGTCAACATTTCCACAAAACAAAGTGTTAAGCTCAATAGTCTTATTCTTTTTGTATTTTTCTGTTAATGAAGCTTGTTGCTCCTAAGGAAAACGGGAAATAGGAAGCATCTACAATAACAACATCTGCAAAATAGTTATGAAACAAATAATTTGTGCTTAGCTCCCTAACAACGGTGCGAGAAAATGCTTGATGGCCTGCAAGACACACGGGGTGGTGTAGCACTTTTGTGGAAGCATCCCAATTAGTTATCGCCCCAATAAGAGCAAATGAGAGTATTTATAAGTAGCATATCCATCACACACACGTTGTCACAATTCTTATGTGAAGTATTTTGTTTGTGATCCGCAAACACTGTTACTGTCCCAAGATAACAAATAAACCAGAGTAGTAAATAGGATGAGTTCATATCAACGAGAGTAATAACACTTTAAAGTAAAGAACATAAATAAAATGAAAACTAAAGTTGTGTTTCCTGCAATGGAAAGGTTAGGCACAGAGAGAATTCAGTTCATGTTGTATATCAAGTGTGCCAGTTACCTTGTATCATGATTATATTGTTTGATTTGTTTGTTCAATATGTGAATCACCCTAAGGTCATGGAACTCCTCCTCACGGGATTACGTTCCATTCTAGGGTCCTTCTTCGCCATTGCCATAGAGTGGTCGTCTCCACGATTAAGGTCCTTAGACCGCAACCAAGCATTAAGTTTAATGGATCACTGTTATCTCATATTGTCTTCGGTCCTCATAGATGTCTCCACCTGTCACGTCAGAGGTCGCAGATTTCCTAAACAATATGTGTTAGTTGTGTAGGTCTTGAGATAATGGTGCGTGTGCCCTTAAACTGGACAAAACACATAGAGTTCACCACAGTATAACAACTTACTAGATAGATCATAAGATTACAAACATAAATGACGACATATAGATCAAGCACAAATGAATCCTACCACTCACCTACATCTCCCACGCCTAGGGGGAACTACTCATGCATCATAAGAGAATAACCAATCATCTTGGATAATGAACCAACGTGAACCATATCAATAACAACAAGGAAGATCCACAATGAAATGAATGATAATGAACCAACGTGAACCATATCAATAACAAAAGGAAGATCCACAATGAAATGAATGATTCAAACAACCTTGACTCCAGATGAGTATGAATAGAGTTTACAAGTCGTTCTTACAACTTGGAATTCCTCTTACAATAGTGAAGGGTGAAAATGATGGTGGAGATGAAAGGACCAAAACTAAGAAGATCTTTGGTGGTTCTCCGGATCCCTTCTCTCTCTGTTCTGGTTGCGGTGGCGGCGGCTAGGGTTCTCTGATGTCCTCTCTCCCTTCACGGAAGTGTCTTGTATAGATGTGGTGGAGCTACTGGTGCCTCATACGACCATCCATGCGAGCGGGTGCGCTCGCATGGAAGGTCATCTTTTGTTCTGTCTTGCTTAATGGCTTGGCCTTCAACATGAAAGTTGCTCCATTTGACTTGATTTGCCGTGATTCTTGGTCTCCTTCCTACCAAACAATGAAAAAAAGAAATTTATTCTCTTTTGAAGGATTAGCGTTATAAATAATCGAGAAGCGGTACGAGTCTGGTGAAAACCAAGTAAAAACACTTTGCAAATACTTGTAAATTATCAAGCCATGGATAAACACATTAGAAAATATCATCATACATGATTGCCTCTAGGGCATATCTCCAATAGAAGTGTACCATGCCATTCAAGATTTGGATAAGCATGGAGATCTTCAAAGAGATCTCATCAATGAGTGGTGGGTATAGAATGGACAACAAAACCATTAGTTTCATCTATATGTTTCATGTCACGTGTGATGAACTTTGTGTTAAGTTTGATGAAGTTGGTGTAGACTTTTTATGTTAAAGATTGATTGACCATGTAATAATTAAGTATTACTATTTGTGTTTTGGATTCATTTCAAATGTGTTTGATATTATTCATAGCTGAAAAACTTTCCGGCTGTCATCGACAAGGTCAGGCTGGCCGCAGTATGAGAGCGGCGACAGCGACATGTCGGCGGCTCGTCCTGGCGGCAACAATGGTCGTTCGGTGGTTCATGGACTATTTTTTTATTATGTTTGAGGTGTTTTGTATCTCCGCTGAATCTTTATAATATATCTAATCCTTTTCGCAAAAATAAGAAACTTCAAATACACCAAACGACAGTTTTGTGAGCACCAGTTTTACATCATCTCTTGCGAGAGAAAAAATTTCAGATGCCCTAATAAAACTTCTTTTGAATGCCTTATTATACATTATCTCTTTCTTTTTTTGCGGGAGTTATTATACATCATCTTGGAGATGCTCTCAAGATTACCAAACTTGTCAACCGAGATCATCTCCCTCCCATCCATCCGATCGCCATCACCCAACCAACCACTGTTTCCTCGCGCACACACGAGACGACCACGCCTTCCAGAGCCTTCCGGCGCGGCCCGCGCGACCCAGGCCCGGAGCCGTCACAGAGCCCGCCAGGCGGGCCCCGGGCGTCCCGGACCCGCACGTCATGGCGTCCGTGTACAACTCCCGCACCGGAGCCCGAGTCGCCGAGGGGAGAAAATCCCAAACCCCTCCGCGCACGAAAGAAGCTATAAATAATGGCGAAGTAATCCCCTCTCTCTCGCCCACCTCCTTCACTTCCCAAGGCGGAACGAAGGATATCCGCAACCCCCCGCAGCAGCAGCCCCGCCGAGAGACCTAGCGGCGCCGGCGAACCCTGGATCCGCCCGCATGGCCGCCCCGACGCCGCAGGGCGAGGCCTCCTCCTCCGATCCGTAAGATCCCGCGCCGATCTAGGGCTCCTCGGTTCTCCTGCGCTTTCCGATCTGGCCGATTGTTTTGCTGATTTTTCGTTTTTGTTGTTGGGGCGGCCGCAGCAAGTCGAAGAAGGACTACTCGACGGCGATTCTAGAGCGGAAGAAGTCCCCTAACCGCCTCGTCGTCGACGAGGCCACCAACGATGACAACTCCGTCGTCGCCCTCCACCCCGACACCATGGAGAAGCTCCAGCTCTTCCGCGGCGACACGGTCCTTCTTAAGGTACGCGCCACATCCCAGGGCCTCGGTTGTTTCTAATCACTTCCTCTTAGTGTATTATTTACTTAGCTGCTTCTCTACTGGCCAGACAGAGTTTAAGGTGTGGTTGGCCACACTGCTTTACTTACTGGGGTCTGGATAGCTGCATATATCTAGTATGTATCTTAGCTGGTTGATGCGATTAGGTTGCTTAATTAATACCAATGGATTTGGAGTTAATAACTGTGGACTCCTGGGAGTTAAAAGCTTTCTCCTTTATGCACTAGTATTTCCTAAGCACTACAGTACCATTGCGTGATGTAATTGAGGTACCCCCTGTTTGGAATATGGTAATATATTGATTGATGTGTATTTTTGTTTACCATGGACACCGCAATGTGTACTGCAGTTGGTATTTTTATAATCATAACCTTCTATGATTCTGTGGGGCAAGATGTACTCCCTCCATTCCAAATTACTCGTCGCAGAAATGGATGTATCTAGAACTAAAACACATCTAGATACATCCATACCTGCGACAAGTAATTCGGAACGGAGGGAGTAGATTGGAACATGTTTGAAGTTTGGATGCTTCTCTGTATTGGCGCTATATGATAATTATTATTATTTTAGCAGCGAGCTACTAGTTCTTCATTCATGCCTCCTGACATTTAGGATCACTGTCTTACAGGGTAAGAAAAGGAAGGACACAATCTGCATTGTGCTTGCAGATGACACTTGTGAGGAGCCAAAGATCAGAATGAACAAGACCGTCAGGAAGAACTTGAGAGTGCGACTTGGTGACGTGGTGTCTGTTCACCAATGCCCTGATGTCAAATACGGGAAGCGGGTGCACACACTTCCTATTGATGACACAGTTGAAGGCATTACTGGAAACTTGTTTGACGCGTTCTTGAAACGTGAGATTTCTTTATCACTTTAATATTCTCCCTATCTTTTGTCATGACCTAAGTTAGTTAACCTCCAGTGCTTAGCATATCATCTGGGTTTTTCTGGTGTGCTGTTCACAACTTTGTTTATACAGTCTTTTAAAGCCAACACCTTTGTTTATAAGTGTAAACGGATAGTGTTTTTCCCCATGATATAATATTTGTGTGTACCCTGAACTATCTTCATTGAAATAAAGAAATCCATTGTACCTATGCTACACTTTTTTGACGCTGCTACCGATAAGAAACCTTGAAATGCCTTGCCATATTTTGTTGGGATGATCTACAATCTGCTATCCACTGAACTATTATCATGATACATTAATTCACTGTACCTTATGCTACACTTAAACTAGAATATAAGAATCCATGGTATGCCTTTGTTTTGTTGGGATGATCTACTGTCTACAATCTGCTATCCTTACTTCGTTGCATCCAAGAACCTTTCACTAATATTGTCTTTGTCTTATGCTTTTCAGCATACTTCCTTGAAGCTTACCGTCCTTTGAGAAAGGGAGACCTTTTCCTTGTGAGGGGTGGTATGAGAAGTGTGGAGTTCAAGGTTATTGAGACTGACCCGGCAGAGTATTGCATTGTTGCACCAGACACTGAGATCTTCTGTGATGGTGAGCCTGTTAAGAGGGAGGATGAGGAGAGGCTTGATGATGTTGGCTACGATGATGTAGGTGGAGTCAGGAAGCAAATGGCCCAGATCAGAGAACTGGTTGAACTCCCACTGCGTCACCCTCAACTTTTCAAGTCTATCGGCGTGAAGCCTCCAAAGGGCATATTGCTGTTTGGACCACCTGGCTCTGGGAAGACCCTTATTGCAAGGGCTGTTGCCAATGAGACGGGTGCGTTCTTCTTTCTGATTAATGGCCCAGAAATTATGTCCAAGTTAGCAGGAGAAAGCGAGAGCAATCTCAGGAAGGCATTTGAAGAAGCAGAGAAGAATGCACCATCAATCATCTTCATTGATGAGATTGATTCAATAGCCCCGAAGAGAGAGAAGACCAATGGAGAAGTTGAAAGGCGTATTGTTTCACAGCTGTTGACTCTTATGGATGGGCTTAAATCCCGTGCACATGTTATTGTCATGGGTGCTACAAACCGCCCAAACAGTATTGATCCTGCCCTCAGAAGATTTGGTAGGTTTGACCGCGAGATCGACATTGGAGTCCCTGATGAAGTTGGGCGCCTTGAGGTTCTCAGGATTCACACCAAAAACATGAAGTTGGCTGAAGATGTAAGTGATCTTCATTAATAATCCTTGAATGCAATATCTTTCTGGGTGATTGCTCAATTTGATGAAATCGTTTCTTGATTGACATTTCTAATTGTATTGCAGGTGGAACTGGAACATATTTCAAGGGATACTCATGGGTATGTTGGTGCTGATCTTGCTGCTCTTTGCACCGAGGCTGCTCTCCAATGCATTCGTGAGAAGATGGATATTATTGATCTTGAGGACGAGACAATAGATGCTGAGATACTCAACTCTATGGCTGTGACAAATGACCATTTCAAGACCGCCCTGACGACAAGCAACCCGTCTGCTCTCCGTGAAACTGTGAGCATCTCTTTGACTTTATTTGTCAATTTTGTTTTGTATATGCATGTTTTGTAGAGCTCACCTTTTATCTTCTGAAAATCAGGTTGTTGAAGTTCCCAATGTTTCTTGGGAAGATATTGGTGGGCTGGAGAATGTCAAAAGGGAGTTGCAGGAGGTATTTTGCTGCTGTTATGTTTATCTCTATTCTTAAATTTGCTGTGTTCTAGCTGTAGGTTGTATAACAAAAATGAAATTCTTGCAGACTGTTCAATACCCTGTGGAGCATCCGGAGAAATTTGAGAAGTTTGGCATGTCTCCTTCCAAGGGTGTTTTGTTCTATGGCCCTCCTGGTTGTGGTAAAACCTTATTGGCCAAGGCAATTGCAAATGAGTGCCAGGCTAACTTCATCAGTATCAAGGGGCCTGAGCTGCTTACCATGTGGTTTGGTGAGAGTGAGGCCAATGTGCGTGAGATATTCGACAAGGCTAGGGGGTCAGCACCATGTGTGCTCTTCTTTGATGAGCTTGACTCTATTGCTACCCAGGTCAGTCAGTCTCTCTCTCTCTCTGTGTGTGTGTGTGAATTTGTGTGAGTTTTTTCTTTGTATTTCATAATGGCTGATAACAATGACCATATTACAGAGAGGAAGCAGCAGTGGGGATGCTGGAGGTGCTGCTGATAGAGTGCTGAACCAGCTGCTGACTGAGATGGATGGCATGAATGCTAAGAAAACCGTCTTCATCATTGGTGCTACCAACAGGCCAGACATCATAGACCCTGCCCTGCTTAGGCCAGGGCGTCTTGATCAGCTTATTTACATCCCTCTTCCTGATGTCGAGTCAAGGCACCAGATCTTCAAAGCTTGCCTCAGAAAGTCTCCTTTGGCCAAGGATATTGATCTGAGTGCTCTTGCCAAGTACACTCAAGGGTTCAGCGGTGCTGATATCACTGAAATTTGCCAGCGTGCTTGCAAGTATGCCATCAGGGAGAACATCGAGAAGGTACCAGTAATTTCTATTAATTGATCTGCAGTAGGACTAGCAAATCAATCCTTTTGAAGCACTTAATTTTCTGGCATACAACCCTCTTGTTTTATACCTGTGGTCTAATGGAACTTGTCCTTCCAGGACATCGAGAGGGATAGGCGGAGGAAGGACAACCCTGAAGCCATGGAGGAGGACGATGTTGATGAGGTTGCTGAGATCAGGGCTGCCCACTTCGAGGAGTCGATGAAGTATGCGCGCCGGAGCGTGAGCGACGCCGACATCCGCAAGTACCAGGCCTTTGCCCAGACTCTGCAGCAGTCTCGTGGATTCGGCAGCGAGTTCCGTTTCCCTGATCAGCCGGCTGCGGGCGCTTCCTCTGCCGCTGCGGCCGACCCTTTTGCTTCCGCTGCTGCAGCAGCTGACGATGATGATTTATATAGCTAAATCCTTTCGCGTTCGTAGATGTTGTGCTCCGGTACGCAGTACACGGAAGAACTATGTTCTTAAGTTAATATTGTGATGCACAGTTAATCGTTCTGCCCGTTATTTCCAGCTTTATCTTTTTTTCTGTGATGTTGCTTTGAGTAGCTTTGCATTTGTCATGCCGTGTTCATGTGCGCTGAAAATAGTGCTTGAGATTATTGGATGGGGACGCCTCTTTTGATCATGCGCCTCTTGATTTATACTCTCTGCAGTAGAATTATTTGTCGACATATAGGTTGTCCGGTTTGTCCGGTTTTCCGGTTTTGCATTCTATGCAACCAAGCTCTCAGCCACAACTACTTGCTGGCGTACCGACATATCCGGCTCGTCTTCTTTTGTTCGCACCGTTGAAGCTTGCAAGCAAAATTGTTGTTTCTTCACTCGCTGGAGGAATGCTGCCGGTTTGCTTGTTCATACCAAAAAATGCGAGTGATTGCATGTCATTCTGGACGACAACATCAATGAGTATCTTCGCATTGGAGAAGATACCACCCTCAAATGTGTGCAGATGTTTGGGAAGATATTGATCCGGAGTAACTTCAAGGTCCAAATAAGGAGGGCACACTCAAATGTGTGCAGATGTTTGGGAAGATATTGATCCGGAGTAACTTCAAGGTCCAAATAAGGAGGGCACAGAGAAGTTGATGGCGATGAATGAAGCAAGAGGATGGCCAGCGATGCTTGGAAGTGTGGATTGCATGCATTAGAGGTGGAAGAACTGGCCGGTGGCTTGGGCAAGGTAATACACCGCCACAAACGTAAACCAACTATTGTGCTCGAAGCCGTGGCTTCACACGACTTTGTGGATTTGGCATTGCTTCTTTGGATTGCTAGGGTCTTTCAATCATATCACTGTGTTGCGTCGATATCATCTTTTTGCTCAGGTAGCTAGTGGAAAAGTTCCGGCTTGCAACTATACCGTCAATGGACATGATTATACCAGGGGTATTATTTTGCTGATGGTATTTATCCTCCATGGTCAACATTTGTCAAGACCATAAGTGACCCGAAAAATCAAGAAGCATATTTTTTTTGCCCAAGCACAAGGAGCAAGCCCAAATGATATTGAGGGGGTATTTGGTGTGTTGCAAGTTCTGCATGTGTAATTCCAGACAACATGATTCTTAAGGATGACAGGGATTTAAAATTAGTTTTACTATGATAATGTTGGTAGCCGTGTGAAGCCTGCCATGGACCCGGATGAGATCAATGCATTTCTTGAGATCTATAAAAAGATTGAAAACAATGCGATGCACTACCAGCTCCGTAATGATCTTGTTGAGCATCAATGACAATTGTATGGGAGATAGACTCCCATTTTATTTAATAATTTTATATGTATTTGTGTGTGATTTGAACAACTATTTTCCTGGTGGACCATTTCTTGTTGTATTAATTATTTGAATTTAAACATTTGTTGTAATGAAGATGATATTGAATTGTGATTTGCATTCCGAACCATTTATAAGTTTGATTTATATTGTGATTTTGTTAAGTTTATATTGTTGAAAATCATGAATTTGCAAAGCTCCGTAAAATTTGTGGTACGTGAATCGTCCAGTTTTACGGGACGATTTTACATGATCTGTTCTGCAGGAGGCCTCACATTACCACATTTTTATACAGGCAACCCTTATATCAAATTTGCGAGACCGGATTTTAGCGAATCTACTACTATTTATTTCCTTTTTTCTCTTTTGAGAATACATGACCTACTCTACAATGTAATATGAGGGATGATGCACACTAATTTTGTGTTCGTTGTGATGTTAGTATCATGAGTAAAATGCATAGAACCATCACAATAGCGGCATCATTAACGAAAAACCAACACTTTACAATTCGTTGCAAAAACCACGACACCAAAAAATTGACAGTGCCTACAAACACGGATGGAAAATTCTAATGACTTTGATGACATCACTAATTGGTCGGGCCCACCCGTCAGGTTGAGTTGCAGAAAAAGTGCCATGAGGGCGAATTGACTTTGTCTTCCTCCTTGTCCTCGTCCTTCTCCTCCTCCATTTTCTATGTGGCATTACATCTAACACCTCATGGGCATCAACCAACTCCTTTCTCTCTTTCTCCATACACAGTAGATGGCGAAGAAGGTGAGCAGGGAGTCGAGCCAACACTCGCCGGGGGTGCCCGTCGAAAAGACATTGCATGTCTCGTATGGAGTTTTGTACTTGGGTCGCCATCATTGAAGACATCGATCCGGACGTAGGCATGACCCTCACGCTTGAAGTCGACGAGGACCCTCTCATGGTGGTCGCGCTCGGCTTTGATGACAGCCAGGGTCTCACAGAACTCCAATGGCAGGTTGGATAGGGGAGGGCTAGGCTTCTTGTCCCACTTGAGCAACCATTGGATGGAGCTGTTTCGCTGCTCCATCTTCACCACTAGGGAGTTGAGCCAGAACTCACTGTGAGAGCGTCAGAGGACGAGCTAGAAGCTCAAGGCCTTGACGAGCTCGTGAGCCGCCCTTGATGATGACCCACATGAAAAAAAGAAAATCGGGCCCGTGTGAGGAATAACAGTGCAACACCCAGATCGAATCGAAAAGGAGAAGGGGGCGAGAGAGGGGAGGGGACCTTGTTGGCGAGCTCCATGGCGTCCGTACGTCACAGCTGAGTCGCTGCGAGCTCTGTCCTCTTTGGGCATGCGTGAATGTGGGAAGCAACCGACACACCCGCCACGTGATGAGGGTGCAGATCAGGAACCACATTGGCGGCGGTGGCGGATAAGGCGACCGCCTGACCTTCTGCTGCTCGACCGGGGAAGTGAGGTCGAAGGGGAGATGGGGTGTGTGTGTGGGGGGGGGGGGGTTGCACGCCATTGGTTGATGGCCTTATTTGGTTTTCACCGGGTTTCTATCAATCTTCGGATATTTCTAACACTAATCCTTCAAAAGGGAAGAAAATTTGTTTCTCCATTGTTTGGTAGGAAATATCATATATGAAAGGAAACCAAGGAGAATTACTGAAATCAAGCCAATTGGAGCAACTTCCATGAAGAAACCCAAGTCATTAGGCGGAGCAGACCAAAAGACGGTGTTCCATCCCATGAGCGCCTGTATGGAGTACCAATAGCTCCACCACGTCTATACAAGACACTTTCGTGAAGGGACCTAGGGGAAGAGAGAACCCTAGCCGCCAGCACCTGATACGTCCATTTTGCATCATGTTTTCCTACTGTTATTTGTAGTGTTTTTATTCATTATAACACTTTGTGGAGTGATTCTAATGCCTTTTCTCTGATAATATGCAAGGTTTACACAAAGAGGGAGAATGCCGCCAACTGGAATTCTAGACCAGAAAAAGCTACGTCAGAGATACCTATTTTGCACATCTCCAAGCTGAAATTTCATGAAGAATTATTTTGGAATATATACAAAATATTGGAATAAAGAAATACCAGAGAAGGCCACCCAGGTGCCGGCGCGCCACCCCCTCCAGGCGCGCCCTGGTGGGTAGTGGGGGCCCAAGCCACCTTTGGTGCCCATCTTCTGGTACATAAGGTCTTTTGACCTATAAAAGATAAGGAGAGGACTTTCTGGATGGAGCGCTGCCGTCTCGAGGCGAAACTTGGGCAGGAGCACTTTTGCCCTCCCGCGGAGCGATTTCGTCGGGGGAACTTCCCTCCGGGAGGGGGAAATCGAAGCCATCGTCATCACCAACAACCCTCTCATCTTTGGGAGGCCAATCTTCATCAACATCTTCAACATCACCATATCATCTAAAACCCTAGTTCATCTCTTGTGTTCAATCTTTGTATCGAAACCTCAGATTGGTACATGTGGTGACTAGTAGTGTTGATTACATCTTGTAGTTGACGCTAGCCGGTTTATTTGGTGAAAGATTATATGATCAGATCCATTATGATATGTATTACTCCTCTGATCTTGAGAACATATATTATTTGTGAGTAGTTTCCCTTGTTCTTGAGGCCACGTGAGAAGTCATGTTGCAAGTAATCATGTGAATTTGATATTCGTTTGATATTTTGATGATGTGTATGTTGTGATTCCCTTAGTGGTGTTATGTGAATGTCGACTACATGACACTTCACCATCTTTGGGACTAAGGGAATGCATTGCAGAGTAGTTATTAGATGATGGGTTGCTAGAGTGACAGAAGTTTAAACTCTAGTTTAATTATGCGCTATTTTGTAAGGGGTTGATTTGGATCCATTTGTTTAATGCTATGGTTAGATTTTATCTTAATTCTTCTTTCGTAGTTGTGGATGCTTGCGAGATGGGTTAATCATAAGTGGGAGGCTTGTTCAAGTAAGAACAACACCCAAGGAACAGTCCACCCACATATCAAATTATCAAAGCAGCGAACGTGAACCAAACCAACATGGTGAAAGTGACTAGATGAAATTTCCGTGTGCCCTCAAGAACGCTTTGCTTATTATAAGAGACCGTTCCGGTCTGTCGTTTGCTACAAAAAGGATTGGGCTACCTTGCTGCACTTTTGTTACCGTTACCGTTACTTGCTCGTTACAAATTATCTTGCTATCAAACTACCTGTTACTGACAATTTCAGTGCTTGCAGAAATTACCTTGCTAAAAACCGCTTGTCATTTCCTTCTGCTCCTCGTTGGGTTCGACACTCTTACTTATCGAAAGGACTAGGATTGATCCCCTATACTTGTGGGTAATCAAGACTATTTTCTAGCGCCGTTGCCGGGGAGTGAAGCGCTCTTGGTAAGTGGAAATCGATAATGAAAAATTTATATTACATGCTGAAATTTACTTTCACTTGTTACTATGGAAAACCATCCTTTGAGGGGTTTGTTCGGGGTATCTTCACCTCGACCGGAAACACAAAGAGTTTCTCCTCAACCTACTTCACCTACTAAAAATATTAGTTATGAGATTCCTTCGGGTATGATAGAACAACTGCTAGCTAATCCTTATGCAGGAGATGGAACGAAATATCCCGATGTGCACCTAACCTATGTGGATGAAGTTTCTAGATTATTTAAGCTTGCAGGTTTACATGGAGATGAAGTTAAGAAGAAGGGTTCCCTTTTTCTTTGGGGGGAAAAGCATTGACATGGTATAGGCTATGTGATGATATTGGAGCTTGGAATTGGAATTTCACCAAAAAAAAATATCCGATGCATTTAGTTCATCGGGATTGGAATTACACACACACACACATAATTTTTGGCCTCGTGAAAGAGAAAGTATCGCTCTAGCTTGGGGGAGGCTTAAATCAATGTTACATTCATGCCCCAATCATGAGTTCTAGAGATATATTATTATACATAATTTTGATGCTCGGCTTTCTCGTGATGATCAATCCATGCTCGATACTTCTTGTACTGGTTCTTTTATGAAGAATACTATTGACTTCAGGTGGGATCTTTTGGAAAGTATTAAACACAACTCTGAAGATTGGGAACTCGATGAAGTTAAAGAGTCAGGTATTAAGCTTGAGTTTGATTGTGTTAAATCTTTTATGAAGACCGATTCTTTTCACAAGTTTAGCACTAAATATGGACCTGACTTTGAGATAGAAGCCTCCTTTTGTGAATCATTTGCTACTCATGTTGATCTCCCTAAGGAGAAGTGGTTTAAATATCATCCCCCTATTAAAGAAGAAATTAAAGAACCAACTATAGTTAAGGATGAGACTATCATTTACATTGTTGATCCTGTTGTTCCTACTGCTTATATTGCAAAACCACCTTTCCCTTTTAGGATAAAGGAGCATGCTAAAGTCTCAACCGTGGTTAACAAAAGTAATATTAGAGCACCTAGACCCTCTGAACAAATTAAAGTAGAACATAGTATTGCTATGGTTAAAGATCTCTTGGTTGGTAATATTGATGGGCATGTTATTTACTTTTGTGATCAAGCTGCTAGAATTGCCAAACCCGACACTAAAGACAAAAATAGACTAGTTGTTGGCATCCTGTTGTCTCAGTTAAAATATTAGATCATTGTTATCATGGCTTATGTGATATGGGTGCTAGTGTTAGTGCCATTCCTTTTACTCTATACCAAGAAATTATGAATGATATTGCACCTGCTAAAATAGAAGATATTGATGTCACTATTAAAGTTGCCAATAGAGATACTATCACACCACTTGGGATTGTTAGAGATGTTGAAGTCTTGTGTGGAAAGATAAAATATCCTACTGATTTTCTAGTTCTTGGTTCTCCACAAGATGATTTTTGTCTCGTTATTTTTGGTAGGCCTTTCTTGAACACTGTTAGTGCTAAGATAGATTGCAAGAAAGAAACCGTCGGTGCTAATGTTGGTGATGTGGCTTATGAGTTTAATTTCTCTAAGTTTCGTAGGCTACCTCATAATAAAGAATTGCCTAGTAAGGATGAAATAATTGGTCTTGCTTCTATTGCCATACCTCCTACTGATTCATTAGAACAATATTTGCTCGACCATGAAAATGATATGCACTTGCATGAAAGAAATGAAATAGATAGGATGTTTTTTGAACAACAACGTATTCTCAAACATAACTTTCTTGTTGAAACTCTAGGGGGTCCTCCTCCACCTAAGGGTGATCCTGTGTTTGAATTAAAACAATTACCTGATACTCTGAAATATGCTTATCTAGATCAAAAGAAGATATATCCTATTATTATTAGTGCTAACTGATGGAAATATGCCCTAGAGGCAATAATAAAATGGTTATTATTATATTTCCTAAATCATGATAAAGTTTTATTATTCATGCTAGAATTGTATTGACCGGAAACTTAAATACATGTGTGGATACATAAACAAATACCGTGTCCCTAGTGAGCCTCTACTAGACTAGCTCATTGATCAAAGATGGTTAAGGTTTCCTAACCATGGACATGAGTTGTCATTTGATAACGGGATCACATCATTAGGAAAATGATGTGATGGACAAGACCCATCCATTATCTTAGCATATTGATCATTTAGTTTATTGCTATTGCTTTCTTAATGTCAAATACATATTCCTTTGACTATGAGATTATGCAACTCCCGTATACTGGAGGAATACCTTGTGTGCTATCAAACGTCACAACGTAACTGGGTGATCATAAAGATGCTCTATAGGTATCTCCGAAGGTTTTTGTTGAGTTGGCATAGATCGAGATTAGGATTTGTCACTCTGAGTATCGGAGAGGCATCTCTGGGCCCTCTCGGTAATACACATCATAAGATGCCTTACAAGCATAGTAACTAAGAATTTAGTTGCAGGATGATGTATTACATAACGAGTAAAGAGACTTGCCGGTAACGAGATTGAACTAGGTATGAAGATACCGACGATCGAATCTCGGGCAAGTAACATACCGATGGACAAAGGGAATTACGTATGTTGTCATAACAGTTCCATCGATTAAGATCTTCGTAGAATATGTAGGAAACAATATGTGCATCTAGGTTCCACTATTGGTTATTGACCGGAGAGGTGTCCGGTCATGTCTACATATTTCTCGAACCCGTAGGGTCCGCACGCTTAATGTTCATTGATGATAGTGTTATATGAGTTATATGATTTGGTGGCCGAATGTTGTTCGAAGTCCCGGATAAGATCACAGACATGATGAGGAGTCTCAAAATGTTCGAGAGGTAAAGCTTGATATATAGGATGATGGTATTCAGACACCAGAATAGTTTCAGAGTGCATCGGGTAGTCATTGGGTCAGCGGAAGGGGTTCCAGACACCCCCGGTAAGTGTATGGGCCTATTGGGCCAAAGGGGGGGGGGACAGACCAGCCCACTAGGGGGCTGGTGCGCCTCTCCACATGGTTGGCCGGCCCTAGGGGAAGGAAAGGGGAGGGATGACCCCTCCCGCCTTTCCCTCCTCAGGACAGAAAGGAAGGGCGGGACGCCACCTCCTCCTTCCTTCCTCACGCACTCCAAATAAGGAGAGGGGGCACTTGGGAAGAGACCCCAAGTAAGATTCGGCCTACTTGGGGGCGCCTCCTAGTTGCTCCCTCCCCCACCTATATATATATATATATATATATATATATATATATATATATATATATATATATATATATATATATATAGGTAAATTGTTTAGGACACCTAGGTGCCTGGGCACCTAGGCCTGTTATGGTAACTCATATTCAATAGTGCATGTCATACAATTGACAATTAATGGCTTTCCATATTTTGTTTGCATGCACTAGTAACCTAAATAGTTAATGATTTCTTTCCAAAACAAAAATAATCTGAACACTCACACTTGAATGCGTATATACGCACATGTAACAAAGAGAAAACCACGTGTACATGTTTTTTGACCATGATACCAGTTAGTGGGTATTATACCTAATGAAAATATGTACGTTTAGTTTTATACTCAATAAAAATATACACATAAACGTCATAGATTTTAATAAGTACGTGTTGGTGTTATATTCAATAGAAATATACACATACATATACATACCTTAATGTGAATATACACATGAATATACATACCTCGATGTTAATATACACATGAATATGTACGCGTTGGTGTTATACCCAATGAAAATATTCACATAAATATATATAACTCGATATAAATTTTATCTGAATATAACCATAAATTTCACACCTTTCAATAAGTGATAAATGTACCCGAGAAACCCACATATATATTTCATTAGACCGCGATACCAGTTAACGAGTATATACCTAATAAAAATATGCACATGTTGCTGTTATACCCAATAAAAATATGTATGTGTTGGTGTTATACCCAACGAGAATAAATATATGTGTTGGTGTTATACTCGATGAAAACGCGTACGTATTGGTGTACGTGGTAAAAATGTTGCGTAGTATTTTTCTAATTAATTTATCTTGCATCTATGATGCATGCCAAAAATTATGATAAATAAATAATTACAATTTCCTATCAAGAAGGGATAAATAATGACACGTATTAATTAGACAAACATTATTACTTCCCGCAACAGTAATGCCATGCAAACAAATAGAAAAATAGTAATGCAGGTATGCATGCAAAATTTAAACACATCTTATCAACAAAAACTAGTGTGATCCAACAGCATCTAGGCGAGGAGCCTGGGCACCTAGGTGTCCCAAACTGCCGTCTTATATATATATATATGGGAGGGGGGGGGGCGCCTAGCACAGCTAGTATATTATCTTAGCCGTGTGCAGTGCCCCCTCCACCGTTTACACACCCGGTCATATTTTCGTAGTGCTTAGGCGAAGCCCTGCAGAGATAGCTTCACCATCACCGTCACTACGCCATCATGCTGCCAGAACTCATCCACTACCTCGTCGTCTTGCTCGATCAAGAAGGTGAAGGACGTCATCGAGCTGAACGCGTGTTGAACGCGGATGTGCCGTACGTTTGGTGCTCGATCGGTTGGAACGCGAAGAAGTTTGACTACATCAACCACGTTGTCAAACGCTTCCACTTACGGTCTACGAGGGTACATAGACACACTCCCCCTCTCGTCGCTATGCACCTATTTGATAGATCTTGCGTGTGTGTAGAATTTTTTTATTTTCCATGCAACATTTCCCAACACTTACCTTATAGTGCATGAAGATAAAAGATTATTGAAAACTTCGAGGAAGCACCGTGCATCTATTGGATATACTCTTGATGATCTTAAGGGCATTAGTCCCACTATCTATCAACACAAGATCAATATGGAACCTGATGCTAAGCCCGTTGTTGATCATCAAATATGATTAAATCCTAAGATGAAGGAAGTGGTACGTACTGAAATATTAAAGCTTCTGGAAGCAGGTATAATCTACCCCATAGCTGATAGTAGATGGGTAAGTCATGTTCATTGTGTTCCTAAAAAGGGAGGTATTACTGTTGTTCCTAATGACAAAAATGAACTTATTCCACAAACAATAGTGACTGGCTATAGAATGGTAATTGATTTTAGAAAATTAAATAAAGCTACTAGGAAAGATCATTACCATCTGCCTTTCATTGATCAAATGTTAGAAAGACTATCTAAGCACACATAATTTTGCTTTCTTGATGGATATTCTTGTTTCTCTCAAATACCTATATCACAGCCTGATCAAGAGAAAACGACCTTTACTTGCCCTTTTGGAACTTATGCTTATAGACGTATGCCTTTTGGTTTATGCAATGCACTCTGACTTTTGTAAAAAGATTGTTGAGGTTTTCATAGATGATTTTTCCATTTATGGAACTTCTTTTGATGATTGCTTAAGCAACCTTGATCGAGTTTTGCAGAGATGTGAACAAACTAATCTTGTATTGAATTGGGAGAAGTGCCACTTTGTCATGAATGAAGGTATTGTCTTGGGGCATAAAATTTCTGAATGATGTATTGCGGTGGATAAAGCTAAGGTTGATGCAATTGAGAAATGCCATGTCCTAAAGACATTAAAGATATTCATAGTTTCCTTGGTCATGATGGTTTTTATAGGAGGTTTATTAAAGACTTCTCTAAAATTTCTAGGACTCTTACTAATCTTTTACAAAAGGATGTTCCATTTGTTTTTTATGATGATTGTGTAGAAGCCTTTGAAACACTTAAGAAAGCCTTAACTTCTGCACCTATTGTTCAACCACCTGATTGGAACTTGCCTTTTGAGATTATGTGTGATGCTAGTGATTATGTTGTTGGTGCTGTTCTAGGACAAAGAGTTGATAAGAAATTAAATGTTATCCATTATGCTAGCAAAACTTTAGACAGTGCAATTATGCTATTACTGAAAAAGAATTTTTAGCTGTTGTCTTTGCTTGGGATAAATTCAGATCTTACATAGTTGATTCTAAAGTAATTGTTCACACCGATCATGCTGCTATTAAATATCTTATGGAAAAGAAAGATGCTAAACGTAGACTCATTAGGTGGGTTCTTTTGCTACGAGAATTTGATTTACACATCACAGATAGGAAGGGAGCTGAGAACCCTTGTTGTTTTTTGTCGCTAATTTCTTTATCCTAACAATCTTTCTGAGTTTCTTGATTTGATTAATATTCATGGACAACTCATTTCCCCATATGAAAAAGGGTCAAACAGTGGGTCAAAACCTATGACAGCAGGACCTACATGTGCGAGACCAAATTGTTAAAAACCAAAATATTAGAATGGTTCCTGCAATTGCACAATAATGTGCTATTAGGGAACGGACCATGCATGTGCTAACCTCGATTGTAAACCTCAGTGCTTCCCATTGTTTCCCTGCAACACATATAAGGTAATTAGTCACTAGGTTAAGTAAGGGTTCGCATGCTATTAGTAAAATATGTTGATGAAAAATAAGCACATTGCAGATTCATCATATTAATTCAAGCCACACGGAAAACCCATTTACCCAAACCAAGCATGATTAAGAACTAGGAAATATAGCACTTGTATATGTTTCTCATGTATTAAGTGCAGCCAAATTCGATTTATTCCTCACATGCACAACAATACAAAATTCTACCTGCGGCAATTGGACATCGCATTGTAGAATTGAACCAAGCAGTTAACTAAACACCACAACAAATGAACCAAACTTTAACTGAGCACCACATTGCACAATATAACATACTCCTAATAGAAGATCAGACAGTTAACCAAACAGTTAACTACAACCAATCGTAGCAATTGTATTTGTTTCTCATGTATTTACTACAGCCAAATTCAATTTATTCCTCACATGGTATACAATAACAGAATGCACCCACAACTATTGAACATCGCATTGCAGAATTGAACCAAACAGTTAACTAAACACCACTACACAAATGAACCAAATGTTAACTGAGCACCACATTGCACAATGTATAACCAAAGCAAGCATGCTTGACAACTTGGAAATATAGCAATTGTATTCGTTTCTCATGTATTTTGTAAAGATAAATTCGATTTATTTCTCACATGGAAGACAATACAAAATTGCAGCCTGAAGAATTGAACATCACATTTGCAGAATTGAACCAAACAATTAACTGAAGATGACAACTAATTAACAAAACAGTTAATAAGTGAGCACCACACTGCATGACATATAAAACATATACACTAGAGCAACATATTGCATGGTAAAATTAGATAGCATAATTCACTAGAATTTGTGAAGGAAAGGCAGGAGTAGCACGCGCAATGGGTAAACCGAGCATGCTTAATCGGCATAGCTAGCAAATGGCAAGGTGCTCCTCCAAGATCTGGGGGTCGGCACGAATGGCAGCCATCGCGACCTCATCCGCGCGTGTGGCTGCGATTTGCTTCTCCGCTGCCAAATGCTCCTTGAGATCCTGGATATACCGCGTGCACCATGGATTAGGGCGACACTTATTTGGTGGAGGGGTCGGTGATTTGGGTGGAAGGTGTCATGCTCACGCCGGTGGTCGGGGCATGTGGGATGTGGAAGGAGGAGGAGGATGGGGGTCGGGTGTGGATTACCTACCTGGATAGACGAGGCCGAGCAGCGTGAAGGAGGGTCGCCAACGAGGAGGCGGCACTACAAGCAAGGAGTGAAGGTTTCAACTTGGAAAGGAAGGTGGAAACAGGGGAAATGTGGCTTTTGGTAAGGGGGCGGGAAGGGAAGGTAGATATTCCCGCGGAAGCCGAAAATTTGGAATCGCTTCAGCGAAAAAACTGGCACGCAAAGTGTCATCAGACACGGTCCCTTATTCAGAACCGTGTATGATATGTGAACATCACAAATGATTCAGATAGCTTAACCCGTGTGTGATGAGTTTGAACGTCAAAAATTTTGGTTCGGATTTCCATGGTTACAGTGGTCATCCACGTCATTGCATAATTTGGATACACAAAGGAGACTACAACGCACCCACACTTCTTAATCGAGCAAGTTCAGCAATTAAACAAAGCTAGCTGACCTAAACATTACTCTAACAAATTAAAGACCGACGCTCTTCATTAAACAAAACAAAGAGTACTACTACGGCTGGTGCTCACCGATCTCCGCCGCCGCCTCCATGTCCAGCTCGCGCCCGACGGTCTCCTGGGGAAGGGGCTCCATGGCATCCATCGCACCATACTCGGCAAGCATCTCGCCATCCGTGCCCACCATCTCTTTGGAAAAGGCTGCCACGAGCTGGGCATGGGCGAACGCGATCTGGGCTTGGACGGGCTCCGTCGTCGCAAGGTATGCGGCGAAGGAACGGACGGCTGCTCGAACGCTCCCAGCGATTGCCAGCTCTTCGGTCGTGGGTTGCCGACCGTTGTCGGAGAAGCTTCATTCGATTTGTGCGGTGACTGCCAGGAGCTGGGCGTGGGCGGCCTCGACATGGTCGTGGGCGGCCTCCATCAGGGCTAAGGCCGCCACTGCGGAACGGACAACTGTTGTGCCGCTCTCGCCAGTTGCTATCCCCGAGGCAGATGTTACTGCCGCCATCTGAGAAGCAACAGCGGCCGTTTGGGCTGCCTTTGCCGCCCGGTCGCAGATTGCGGCCGCGCTCATGCACCTTGTTAGCATGCGGATGGCGGCTGCGGCCGCGCTCTCGCCGGGGTGGGCTACTGAAGTTTCCCTCACGACGCGGGTCCACATGCCCATCTTTCACCGGCGACGATTGAACAGTGAATTGATATTTGGGGAGCGAACTAGTGTGCTTGAGATGCCGACTGTGGACTGTAGCCGACACACCTTCTCGCGTAAGCCATAGGCATACTATACACCGATGGTGCTCCAGGATATTTTGTGTTGCATCTCACACGGTTGCTGATAATAAACTGTGTGCGATCTACTTGATTTTTCATCTTGATTTGAATTACATAATGGGGTCACAGCGGCAATGGATAGTGTTTGAATTGCTAGACCTTTTATCTAGAGTGAACATGCAACTATATGTGTGTCTTAAAATAATTGGAGTTATTTAGGGTTTGTTTGAACATTTTATACATTAAATTGGTTTTCTAGCCATCTTAGGTGCAAAATTCAAATTTGAACTACATGCACATGCTCCAGTGCATATAAATTGGTTGAAAAATCAAATCTATGTCCTTGGGTGCATGCTTAGGTCCCACGCAAGAAATGGGAATGAATTTCAAACACCAGGGCACCGTTGATTGCCGACAAAACATTGACATGCCTGGTTTCTAAATTCAAGTAAATCCAAAACCTGTCTGAAATTCATGAAACTTAGCATGCTATCATGGAGCGGCATCAACATGTCGTGGTAAATTTTTTGTCCCATTTGGGGTAGGTTTGGGTACATGCTTCTCATAAATCAGAGCTTCTCACAACAAGCATGATGGTTTTCGGTAGGGAACGTCCCACCTTTGGGGACGGAACGATATCCATTGCCTCTTATTGCTTTCAAATTTTTTCTCATGTCAACATCGAACAACAGGAGTGTTGTGTGAATTTTTGTGATTTTTCGAGGTTCGTTTGGACATTTTTATGCATTAACTGAGTTTTCAATGCATTTATGTGCATAATTCAAATTTGAACTACATGCACATGCTCCAATGCATATAAATTGGATGAAAAAATAAATCTGTGTCCTTGTGTGCATGCTTAGGTCCCATGCAAGTAATGGGAATGAATTTCAAACACCAGGGCACCGTTGATTGCCGACAAAACATCGAGATGCCTGGTTTTTAAATTCTAGTAAATCTAAAACCCGTCTGAAATTCATGAAACTTGGCATGCTAGCATGGAGCAGCATCAATGTGCCATGGTAAAAAATGTGTCCCATTTGGGGCAGGTTTGGGTATATGCTTCTCACAAACCGCAGCTTCTCACAACAAGCACGACACTTTTCGATAGGGAACGTCCCACCTTTGGGGACGAAACGATATCCATTGCCTCTTATTGCTTTCAATTTTTTTTCTCGTATCAACATAGAACAACAGGAGTGTTGTGTGATTTTTTGTGATTTTTCGGGGTTCGTTTGGACATTTTTATGCATTAATTGAGTTTTCAATGCATTTATGTGCATAATTAAAATTTGAACTACATGCACATGCTCCAGTGCATATAAATGGGTTGACAAATCAAATCTATGTCCTTGGGTGCATGCTTAGGTCCCATGCAAGAAATGAGAATGAATTTCAAACACCAGGACACCGTTGTTTGCCGGCAAAACATTGAGATGCCTCGTTTTTAAATTCTAGTAAATCCAAAACTCGTCTGAAATTCATGAAACTTGGCATGCATTCATGGAGCGGCATCAACAAGCCGTGGTAATTTTTTTTGCCCCGTTTGGTGCAGGTTTGGGTGTATGCTTCTCACAAACCAGAGCTTCTCACAACAAGCATCATGGTTTCGGTAGGGAACGTCCAATCTTTGCGGACGAAACGATATCCACTGCCTCTTATTGCTTCCAAAAATTTTCTCGTGTCAACATAGAACAACATGAGTGTTGTGTCAATTTTTTGTGATTTTTCGGGGTTCGTTTGGACATTTTTATGCATTAACTGAGTTTTCAATGCATTTATGTGCATAATTCAAATTTGAACTACATGCACATGCTCCAGTGCATATAAATTGGTTGAAAAATCAAATATGTGTCCTTGGGTGCATGCTTAGGTCCCATGCAAGAAATGGGAATGAATTTCAAACACTAGGGCATTGTTGATTGCCGACAAAACATTGAGATGTCTGGTTTTTAAATTCTAGTAAATCCAAAACTTGTTTGAAATTCATGAAACTTGGCATGCTATCATGGAATGGCACCCGACATGTTGTGGTATTTTTCGTGTCAATTTTGAGAGAAGGCGCACTCAAATAATGACAGCCAACAAAGGCATTTTGAAAAAATAGCTGCCACTTTAATATCTCAAACGTTTGTATAATTCAAACCGTGTGCGTTCTGTTAACCATTCACGTGATGCCACGTGTCTTGGTTTTAATGGCTGTAGGAGGTTCCGTGCGGACAGCTGCTTGACCTTGACTAAACGGGAGGCGTGCGAGCGCAGTACGGTGCGCAGGCTAACCGAGAGGTGTGCAAGCTGTCCTCGAATCCGCAGGCTCACTGGGAAGCTGTTGGGGAATGTAGTAATTTAAAAAAAAATCCTACGCACACGCAAGATCATGGTGATGCATAGCAACGAGAGGGGAGAGCGTAGTCTACGTACCCTCGTAGACCATAAGCAGAAGCATTTATCAACGCGGTTGATGTAGTCGTACGTCTTCACGATCCGACTGATCCAAGTACCGAACGCATGACACCTCCGAGTTCTGCACACGTTCAGCTCGATGACGTCCTCGCCTTCTTGATCCAACAATACGGGCGAAGTAGTAGATGAGTTCCGGCAGCATGGCGGCGTGGTGACGGTGTTGGTGAAGAACAATCTCCGCAGGGCTTCGCCTAAGCACTACGAAATCTATGACAGAGGATAAACTAGAGGGGACGGGGTTGCCGGCACACGGCTTGGTGTTTCTTGATGTGTCTTGGGTGCTAGCCCTACCCCTCTATTTATATGTTGAGCCTTGGGGTCGAAACTTGGAGTAAAAGCCTCCACAAAGTCGGTTTCACCCGAAAGGCAAGAGTCCTACTTGGACTCTAGGACCAGACGCCAGGGTTCCCGGCGTCTGGACCCAGACACCACGGACCCTGGTGTCTGGCCCGTGGACTCCGCAAAACTTCCTTTTGTGCTTTCCAAAAACCTTGCGGGCTTTCCCCTTTGGCCCAAATAAAGTGTTCTCGTACCCAAACATTTCGGGAAACATCCAGAACCCCTTCCGATGAATTCCGGAACCCTTCCGGAGTCAAAACACTATTATACCATATATTAATCTTTATCTCTGGACCACTTCGGAGTTCCTTGTCATGTCCGTGATCTTATCCGGAACTCCGAACAACATTCGGTCACCAACATACATAACTCATATAATACTATATTGTCAACAAACGTTAAGCGTGCGGACCCTACGGGTTCGAGAACTATGTAGACATGACCGAGACACTTCTCTGGTCAATAACCAATAGCGGAACCTGGATGCCCATATTGGCTCCTACATATTCTACGAAGATCTTTATCGGTCAAACCGCATAACAACATACGTTGTTCCCTTTGTCATCGGTATGTTACTTGCCCGAGATTTGATCGTCGGTATCTCAATACCTAGTTCAATCTCGTTACCGGCAAGTCTCTTTACTCGTTCCGTAATACATCATACCGCAACTAAATCATTAGTTACAATGCTTTCAAGGCTTATAGTGATGTGCATTACCGAGTGGGCCCAGAGATACCTCTCCGACAATCGGAGTGACAAATCCTAATCTCGAAATACGCCAACCCAACAAGTACCTTCGGAGACACCTGTAGAGCACCTTTATAATCACCCAGTTACGTTGTGACGTTTGGTAGCACACAAAGTGTTCCTCCGGTAAACGGGAGTTGCATAATCTCATAGTCATAGGAACATGTATAAGTCATGAAGAAAGCAATAGCAACATACTAATCAAATGACAACTCATGTCTATGGCTAGGAAACATAACCATCTTTGATTCAACGAGCTAGGTAAGTAGAGGCATACTTGTGACACTCTGTTTGTCTATGTATTCACACATGTACTAAGTTTCCGGTTAATAAAATTCTAGCATGAATAATAAACATTTATCATGAAATAAGGAAATAAATAATAAATTTATTATTGCCTCTAGGGCATATTTCCTTCAGTCTCCCACTTGCACTAGAGTCAATAATCTAGATCACATCATCATGTGATTAACATCAATAGTTCACATCATCATGTGATTAACACCCATAGTTCATATCGCCATGTGACCAACACCCAAAGGGTTTACTAGATTCAGTAATCTAGTTCACATTGCTATGTGATTAACACCTAAAGAGTACTAAGGTGTGATCATGTTTTGCTTGTGAGAGAAGCTTAGTCAACGGGTCTTTCACATTCAGATCCGTTATGTATTTTGCAAATTTCTATGTCTACAATGCTCCGCACGGAGCTACTTTAGATAATTGCTCCCTGTTTCAATATGTATCCAGATTGAGACTTAGAGTCATCTAGATCAGTGTCAAAAACTTGCATCGACGTAACCCTTTACGACGAACCTTTTGTCACCTCCACAATCGAGAAACATATCCCTGTTCCACTAAGGATAAGTTTGACCGCTGTCCATTGATCTACTCCTAGATCACTATTGTACTCCCTTGCCAAACTCAGTGTAGGTTATACAATAGATCTGGTACACAACATGGCATACTTCATAGAACCTATGGCTGAGGCATAGGGAATGATTTTCATTCTCTTTCTATCTTCTGCCGTGGTCGGGCTTTGAGTCTTACTCAACTTCACACCTTGCAACACAGGCAAGAACTCTTTCTTTGGTTGTTCCATTTTGAACTAATTCAAAATCTTGTCAAGGTACATACTCACTGAAAATCTTTATCAAGTGTCTTGATCTATCTCTATAGATCTTGATGCTCAACATGTAAGTAGCTTCACCGAGGTCTTTATTTGAGGAACTCCTTTCAAATACTCCTTTATGCTTTCCAAAAAATTCTACATCATTTCTGATCAACAATATGTCATTTACATATACTTATCAGAAAGGTTAGTGCTCCCACTCACTTTCTTGTAAATACAGACTTCACCGCAAGTCTGTATAAAACTATATGCTTTAATCAACTCATCAAAGTGTATATTCCAACTCCGAGATGCTTGCAGCAGTCCACAGATGGATCGCTGGAGCTTGCACATTTTGTTAGTACCTTTAGGATTGACAAAACCTTCTGGTTGCATCATATACAACTCTTCTTTAATAAATCCATTGAGGATTGTAGTTTTGTTATCCATTTGCCAGATTTCATAAAATGCGGCAATTGCTAACATGATTCGGACAGACTTTAAGCATCGATACGAGTGAGAAAATCTCTTCGTAGTCAACACCTTGAACTTTGTCAAAAAACCTTTTTCGACAAGTCTAACTTTGTAGATAGTAACACTACTATCAGCGTCCGTCTTCCTCTTGAAGATCCATTTATTTTCTATGGCTTGCCGATCATCCGGCAAGTCAACCAAAGTCCATACTTTGTTCTCATACATAGATCCCATCTCAGATTTCATGGCCTCAAGCCATTTTGCGGAATCTGGGCTCATCATTGCTTCCTCATTGTTCGTAAGTTCGTCATGTTCAAGTAACATGACCTCCAGAATAGTATTACCGTACCACTCTGGTGCGGATCTCATTCTGGTTGACCTATGATGTTCGGTAGTAACTTGATTTGAAGTTACATGATCATCATCACTAGCTTCCTCACTAATTGGTGTAGGAATAACAGGAACATATTTCTGTGATGAACTAATTTCCAATAAGGGAGCAGGTACAGTTACCTCATCATGTTCTACTTTCCTCCCACTCACTTCTTTCGAGAGAAACTCCTTCTCTAGAAAGGATCCATTCTTAGCAACAAAAGAAGGTGTACCCAACAGTTTCCTTTGGGTATCCTATGAAGACACATTTCTCCGATTTGGGCTCGAGCTTATCAGGTTGAAGCTTTTTCACATAAGCATCGCAGCCCCAAACTTTAAGAAATGACAACTTTGGTTTCTTGCCAAACCACAGTTCATAAGGCGTCGTCTCAATGTATTTCGATGGTGCCCTATTGAACGTGAATGCAGCCGTCTCTAAAGCATAACCCCAAAATGATAGCGGTAAATCAGTAAGAGACATCATAGATCGCACCATATCTAGTAAAGTACGATTACGACGTTCATACACACCATTACGCTGTGGTGTTTCGGGTGGCGTGAGTTGCGAAACTATTCCGCATTGTTTCAAATGTAGACAAAACTCGTAACTCAAATATTCACCTCCACGATCAGATCGTAGAAACTTTATTTTCTTGTCACGATGATTTTCCACTTCACTCTGAAATTCTTTGAACTTTTCAAATGTTTCAGGCTTATGTTTCATTAAGTAGATATACCCATATCTGCTTAAATCATCTGTGAAGGTCAGAAAATAACGATACCCGCCGTGAGCCTCAACACTCATCGGATCGCATACATCAGTATGTATTATTTCCAATAAGTCAGTTGCTCGCTCCATTGTTCCGGAGAACGGAGTCTTTAGTCATCTTGCCCATAAGGCATGGTTCGCAAGCATCAAGTGATTTATAATCAAGTGATTCCAAAATTCCATCAGAATGGAGTTTCTTCATGCGCTTTACACCAATATGACCTAAACGGCAGTGCCACAAATAAGTTGCACTATCATTATTAACTTTGCATCTTTTTGGCTTCAATATTATGAATATGTGTACCACTATGATCGAGATCCAACAAACCATTTTCATTGGGTGTATAACCATAGAAGGTTTTATTCATGTAAACAGAATAACAATTATTCTCTAACTTAAATGAATAACCGTATTGCAATAAACACGATCAAATCATATTCATGCTCAATGCAAACACTAAATAACACTTATTTAGGTTCACCACTAATCCCGAAAGTATAGGGAGTGTGCGATGATGATCATATCAATCTTGGAACTACTTCCAACACACATCGTCACCTCACCCTTAACTAGTTTCTGTTCATTCTGCAACTCCCGTTTTGAGTTACTAACCTTGGCAACTGAACTAGTATCAAATACTGAGGGGTTGCTATAAACACTAGTAAGGTACACATCAATAACATGTATATCAAATATACCTTTGTTCACTTTGCCATCTTTCTTATCCGCCAAATACTTGGGGCAGTTCCGCTTCCAGTGACCAGTCCCTTTGCAGTAGAAGCACTTAGTCTCAGGCTTAGGTCCAGACTTGGGCTTCTTCACTTGAGCAGCAACTTGCTTGCCATTCTTCTTGAATTTCCCCTTATTCCCTTTGCCCTTTTCCTTGAAACTAGTGGTCTTGTCAACCATCAACACTTGATGCTCTTTCTTGATTTCTACCTTCATCGATTTCATCATCATGAAAAGCTCAGGAATCGTTTTCGTCATCCCTTGCATACTATAGTTCATCATGAAGTTCTACTAACTTGGTGATGGTGACTAGAGAATTCTGTCAATCACTATCTTATCTGGAAGATTAACTCCCACTTGATTCAAGAGATTGTAGTACTCAGATAATCTGAGCACATGCTCACTAGCTGAGCTATTCTCCTCCATCTTTTAGCTATAGAACTTCTTGGGGACTTCATATCTCTCAACTCGGGTATTTGCTTGAAATATTAACTTCAACTCCTGGAACATCTCATATGGTCCATGACGTTCAAAACGTCTTTGAAGTCCCGATTCTAAGCTGTTAAGCATGGTGCACTAAACTACCAAGTAGTCATCATATTTGAGCTAGCCAAACGTTCATAATGTCTGCATCTGCTCCTGCAATAGGTCTGTCACCTAGGGGTGCATCAAGGACATAATTCTTCTGTGCAGCAATGAGGATAAACCTCAGATCACGGACCCAGTCCGCATCATTTGTACTAACATCTTTCAACTTAGTTTCTCTAGGAACATATCAAAAATAAACAGGGGAGCTAAACACGAGCTATTGATCTACAACATAGCTATGCTAATACTACCAGGACTAAGTTCATGATAAATTAAAGTTCAATTAATCAAATTATTTAAAGAACTCCCACTTAGATAGACATCCCTATAATCATCTAAGTGATCACGTGATCCATATCAACTAAACCATGTCCGATCATCACATGAGATGGAGTAGTTTTCAATGGTGAACATCACTATGTTGATCATATCTTCTATATGATTCACGCTCGACCTTTCGGTCTCAGTGTTCCGAGGCCATATCTGCATATGCTAGGCTCGTCAAGTTTAACCTGAGCATTCTACGTGTGTGCAACTGTTTTGCACCCGTTTTATTTGAACGTAGAGCTTATCACACCCGATCATCACGTGGTGTCTCAGCACGAAGAACTTTCGCAACAGTGCATACTCAGGGAGAACACTTATACCTTGAAATTTAGTGAGAGATCATCTTATAATGCTACCATCGATCTAAGCAAAATAAGATGCATAAAAGATAAACATCACATGCAATCAAAATATGTGACATGATATGGCCATCATCATCTTGTGCCTTTGATCTCCATCTCCAAAGCATCATCATGATTTCCATCGTCACCGGCATGACACCATGATCTCCATAATCTTTATCTATATCAATGTGTCGTCACATGGTTGTCTCACCAACTATTGCTCTTGCAACTATTGCTATCGCATAGCAATAAAGTAAAGCAATTATTTGGCGCTTGCATCTTATGCAATAAAGAGACAACCATAAGGCTTCTGCCAGTTGTCGATAACTTCAACAAAACATGATCATCTTATACAACAACTTATATCTCATCACGCCTTGACCATATCACATCACAACATGCCCTGCAAAAAAAAGTTATACATCCTCTACTTTGTTGTTGCAAGTTTTACGTGGCTGCTGGGCTGAGCAAGAACCGTTCTTACATACGCATCAAAACCACAACGATAGTTCGTCAAGTTAGTGCTGTTTTAACCTTCTCAAGGACCGGGCGTAGCCACACTCGGTTCAACTAAAGTTGGAGAAACTGATACCCGCCAGCCACCTATGTGCAAAGCACGCCGGTAGAACCAGTGTCGCGTAAGCGTACACGTAATTTCGGTCCGGGCCGCTTCATCCAACAATACCGCCGAACCAAAGTATGACATGCTGGTAAGCAGTATGACTTGGATCGCCCACAACTCACTTGTGTTCTACTCATGCATATAACATCTACGCATAAAACCTGGCTCGGATGCCACTGTTGGGGAACGTAGTAATTTCAAAAAAAATCCTATGCACACGCAAGATCATGGTGATGCATAGCAACGAGAGGGGAGAGTGTAGTCTACGTACCCTCGTAGACCGTAAGCGGAAGCGTTTATCAACGCAGTTGATGTAGTCATACGTCTTCAAGATCTGACCGATCCAAGTACCGAACGCACGGCACCTCTGAGTTCTGCACATGTTCAGCTGGATGACGTCCTCGCCTTCTTGATCCAGCAAGACAGCGAAGTAGTAGATGAGTTCCGGCAGCACGACGGCGTGGTGACGATGTTGGTGAAGAACAATCTCCGCAGGGCTTCGCCTAAGCACTACAAAAACTATGATGGAGGATAAACTAGAGGGGACGGGGTTGCCGGCACACAGCTTGGTGTTTCATGATGTGTCTTGGGTGCTAGCCCTACCCCTCTATTTATATGTTGATCCTTGGGGTCGAAACTTGGAGTAAAATCCTCCACAAAGTCGGTTTCACCCGAAAGGCAAGAGTCGTTCTCGGACTCCAGGACCAGAAGGCAGGGTTCCCGGCGTCTGGCCCCAGACGCCAGGGACCCTGGCGTCTGGCCCCTGGACTCCTCAAAACTTCCTTTTGCGCTTTCCAAAAACCTTGTGGGCTTTCCCCTTTGGCCCAAATAAAGTGTTCTCGTACCCAAACATTTCGGGAAATATTCGAAACCCCTTCCGGTGAATTCCGGAACCCTTCCGGAGTCAAAACACTATTATCCCATATATCAATCTTTATCTCCGGACCATTTTGGAGTTCCTCGTCATGTCCGTGATCTTATTCGGAACTCCAAACAACATTCGGTCACCAACATACATAACTCATATAATACTATATCGTCAATGAACGTTAAGTGTGCGGACCCTACGGGTTCGAGAACTATGTAGACATGACCGAGACACTTCTCTGGTCAATAACCAATAGCGGAACCTGGATGCCCATATTGGCTCCTACATATTCTATGAAGATCTTTAACGGTCAAAACGCATAACAACATACGTTGTTCCCTTTGTCATCGGTATGTTACTTGCCCGAGATTCAATCGTCGGTATCTCAATACCTAGTTCAATCTCGTTACCGGCAAGTCTCTTTACTCATTCCGTAATACATCATACCGCAACTAACTCATTAGTTACAATGCTTGCAAGGCTTATAGTGATGTGCATTACTGAGTGGTCCCAGAGATACCTCTCCGACAATCGGAGTGACAAATCCTAATCTCGAAATACGCCAACCCAACAAGTACCTTCGGAGACACCTGTAGAGCACCTTTATAATCACCCAGTTACGTTGTGACGTTTGGTAGCACACAAGGTGTTCCTCCAGTAAACGGGAGTTGCATAATCTCATAGTCACACGAACATGTATAAGTCATGAAGAAAGCAATAACAACATACTAAACGATCAAGTGCTAAGCTAATGGAATGGGTCAAGTCAATCACATCATTCTCCTAATGATGTGATCCCATTAATCAAATGACAACTCATGTCTATGGCTAGGAAACATAACCATCTTTGATTCATTGAGCTAGTCAAGTAGAGGCATACTAGTCACACTCTGTTTGTCTATGTAGTCACACATGTACTAAGTTTCCGGTTAATACAATTCTAGCATGAATAATAAACATTTGTCATGAAATAAGGAAATAAATAATAACTTTACTATTGCCTCTAGGGCATATTTCCTTCAGAAGCGAGCCCTTTGACTTCCATGGCCGCCTGCCTTGCTCACATCCTCTCCATTAATGGCGCCCATGCCGCAGTTTAATTCGCTTTTTAAATATAAAACAATCATCGCAAACATTTTAGTTAGAACACCCGTATGCAAACTGACAGCTTCCCAGTAAGCCAAATGAAAATGTGCTGAGCAGGATTTCTGCTACTCTTGATCGCAAATGTTTTAGATAGAACACCCATATGCAAAGTGAGAGCAGCTCAGGATTTGTGCATCCCTTCAACGCAAACGGTTCTTTTGGATGACCCGTGTGCAACCACATACAAACAATTTGGAAGATTTGTCAATCCTTGTAACACTGCGATTTGTCAAAATATGATGCTAAAAAGCACTAGCAGTATCTAATTTTTGCAACTAAAATTCAGTAATTAAGCATATATTTCATTCATAGATTAAGCAGTCATTCTTAATTTATACAAACAGTTCAACTCGATAGCTAAAACGACCAAACTTTTCCCCAATTGTTGCCAACCACGTATTGAAATAGCTAGTTCAACTATATATACTAGCTAATTTTAAGTACGTTGTAAAGTTCCACCACATCTATAGTCAGATGAACTGAACAAAATAACCCGAGGGGCTTTGTACTACTTCCGGCTGCCTCTCCTCTGCTGAGCACGCTCAGTAAGAGGCGGAGGAGGAGGAGGAGGAGGAGGAGCCTACCGACGAGCTGGGCAATCGCAATATGGTGCCTGCCGCTGTTGCAGCTTCAGCGACGCTCACCTCGAACACCCTTTGTCGCTCCAGATGACCCATCTCAAAACGGTGGTTCTCCTCGTAGATCTCCTGATTCCTCGCCTCTGAGGCGGCGTGTGCCGCGGCCACCACGGCGGTAAGGCTCTTTGCATGCTCGACGAGACGCTCCTCCTCCTCCCGTAGTAACTTGGTGTAGCACGCAAGGTTGCTGACGCACGTGCGGGCATCCACCTCTGCCTCCCGCCATCAGGCGGCGGTGGCGGAGCGGGTGATGACCCCGACAGTCGATAGTGGGCTGGCAGCCATGGTAGCCGATGACGGGGTGGCGGCCACGACCACCACCTCCCACCTTTGGGCCGCGGTGGCGGAGCGGGTGATGGCCACAGTGGCCGACAGTGGGGTGGAGGCCACGACGGCCACCTCCCGCCTTCAGGCCGCGGCGGCGGAGTGCGTGATGGCCCTGGCTTTCGACGGTGGTGTGGCGGCAACGGTGACCGACAACAACTGTAGACGGGCACCAGCGACGGAGCGTGTGGTGGGTGTTCCGCGCACACCCAACAGGGATGCCATACGCACTACACTACACCGAGGACTGCGCCGCCACCGTGGTGTAGGCTCCTAGCTGGAGCTGTCCTCTGATGACGGCGGAGTGGCTGAGCGACGACGACGGACCGGTGCCATTGGCGATTGTGGGAGAAGCAGACGAGATAAGCTACAGGGAGGGAGGGGAAAATGCGACGCACGACTCGCCGATCGTGAGGGTTTTTATAGCAGGTCGGTAAGCATTGGGATTTTGGGGGATTTCACCGAGTCGGGCGGGAAACTTGCGCGGGAACCTACGAGGTTGCGCGGGAATGGGCCCACCGACGATTCATTGGCGCACCGTTTGGCCAAAAGAACGCCCCCGCGCGCTGTGCAAGCTTGCGCTTTAAGCCGTCTGCGGCAGCAGGGTGACAAGATGTGCGAGAGGAGGACGAAAGGCCACATACACATACGGTTAATTAAAAAATGTTTGCGATTTAATTACCTACTATACCACCGTCCTGGTTTATAAGTATGATTTAACTAATAAAATACGAATGCATGTCACCAAAGATTATATAGTTGGATTTGTATTTGAACATAGTTTCCAATTATATAATTTTTAAAACATGCATTAAAATTTTGTTGGTTAGACTTGAGGGCAAAGTATGGCACAGAATATAAAGGAGACTATAGACTAGACGGAGGTGGTAGCACACGGCCGCTCTCTACACGGCGGCCCAACTGTCGGCCGGCTTGTAGGCGACCATTTCCTGCCTATTCAACTGCTCTATGTGTGTGGTTGCTTGCGGTTCAAGCGGCCACGGCGCACTCTGCTTGCGTCCCGCCGCACGCGCTCTACTCTCGCGTCCCTCCGGGTGCTCTGCCCTCGTCCCTCTAGGCGCACTGCCAGTGTTTGGGGCCGGCGCACGATCACGCACATTCGTGTGCAAGCGGTTGCGCCGGGTGCGGCGCAATGATGCAGTTACCCGCTGCAAAAACTGCCATGCGGACGCACCGAGAATCCACGCCACCCGGCCCCCTTTTATTCCTGCGGCCAGTTACCTTTATCTCTCATCTCACACGACACAATAAGCACACCCACGAGTACACATACATAGAGGACATCCAACGGTTCCAATGGCGCTCCCTGTGGCTCCAATGGCGCTCCTCGTGGCTCTAATGGCGCTCCTAGCGGCCGACGACGACAACGGCGGGAAGTTCACCACGCATCACGTAGTGGACACCCACGTGAGGGGGAAGGCCCTCTCGGTGGTGTACACGAACGATCCTGTCTCGATGGAGAGCTCCATCCAAACTCTGGAGCAGTTCCTTGCCGAGGACAAGTACCGAGTGGTCGGCTTCGACCTTGAGTACACCATCGGTCGTGCCGGGCACGATCAGAAGGTTGCCGTCGCCCAGTTGTGCGTGCGACATGACATCCTCGTCTACTACTACCACCTTGCCACAAGGCCTTGCGAGTGTTTCTCCAGGTTTATCAATAGCTCCGACTACAGTTTTGCTACGGTGGACACCACTAACGATCTAAAAGTGCTCAAGTTTTTGGACTTGAAATGCCCGAATCTTGTCAAAATCCAAAGCCACTACAAGGTCTGGGGCAGCGACAAAAACAAACTGAACTCCTTGGTTGACCTCACCTCGGCCATCATTGACCCCTACTACATGAAGATGAAGAATTAGAGCAATAAGGACAGGAACGCCTGGCACAGTGTGTGGCATAAGAGACTGGATGAGCAACATGTCAAGTACGCGGCCATGGACGCATACACAAGCTACGAGATGTACATGCAGATCGTTGACATGAGGAACTGTCTTCTTCCTGACCCAGACGAGGGATTGAGCCACTTAGCAGTGGCTGGAGCGTCACAAGAAGTAGATGACTAGATGATCGTTTCTCCTACTTTAGAATGCACGCAATTGTTTATTGAGGTGTGTGCGAATGATTTGTATAGTCACTTATGTAATTGGATGTTTATTTCAGTTATATATATACACACATGTTATTCTACTATAAACAGAGCAAATCACATGGCTTATTAGCAACAATCGTCTGTGTTATTATTGGTCTTCGCATACATTTTTGATTACGGACCCGTTTACCACGTATCACACACACCTTGATCTTTCTTGCTGTTTCTTTTGTGTTGCCTAATCACAAAAAGTTCATCTAAGTGAACCATATGTTCTATATCGCACACGCCTTCATCAGGCTGCCCGTTTCTTTTGTTCCTCCTTATCACAAATAGTTCATTGAGCTGAACCATATGTCCTGCATCGCACACGCAACTAAAATCTGAACTGTGTTTGATAGCTCCGCCATTGCAAATGTTTGACACCTTTTTTGATGGTTCTTTTACACCACCATTTGCGATTATGGCATCACACACAGTTTCGTCGAAGGGTCTCTGATCGTATTGTCGCGTTTGGACCATCCTGCAGTAGTGACTACAACTGTAATGTGAAATTTTGGAAAATTCTATTGGCCATTTGACCTTTTAAAGACATTTAAGTGATTTTCTAGCCATTTAATGACCGTAATTCAAACTTGAACTACATCTACATGCAACGCCTAACCATAACGGTTTGAAAATCATATTTGTGTACTTGTGTGTAAGTTAATTTCATGTGTAGTAAATTAGAAGGAATTTTCAAACATATTTGTCTCATGACATGGACACATGCATATGTATGCATGGAGTGACATGACATTTTAATTCCAAAAATAATAATTAGAAACACATGAAACCTTGCTTGATGTAATGTCATGCCACCAAGATGATGTGGTAAAAAATGGCATGTTTGACGAAAGTTTGGACCCACACCCCTCACAAATCTGAGCAACTCACTAGAAGGCTCGTGGTTCCGAGAGGGAACAATGCATGTTTGATGACGAACGGGAGATAGCTTCCTCTTACGGCCTTCAATTTTTTCTACGTCTAACGTGTACTACTACAACTGTAATGTGAAATTTTGGAAAATTCTAGGGGTCATTTGACCTTTTAAAGACATCTAAGTAATTTTCTAGCAATTTAATGACCGTAATTCAAATCTGAACTACATCTATATGCAACGCCTAACCAAAACAGTTTGAAAAATCATATTTGTGTACTTGTGTGTGAGTTAATTCCATGCGCAGTAAATTAGAAGAAATTTTCAAACATATTGGTCTCACGGCATGGGCACATGCATGGAGTGCCATGGCATTTTAATTCCAAAAAAATAAAAAATGATCAGAAAAACATGAAACCTTGCTTGATTTAATGTCATGCCACCAAGATGATATGGTAAAAAAATTGGCCTGTTTGATGAAAGTTTGGACACACACCCCTTACAAACCGGAGTAACTCACTAGAAGGTTCGTGGTTCCGAGAGGGAACAATGCATGTTTGATGACGAACGGGAGATAGCTTCCTCTTACGACCTTCAATTGTTTTCTATGTTTAATGTGCACTAATACAACTGTCATGTGAAAATTTGTAAAATTTCAGGGGTCATTTGACCTTTTAAAGACACTTAAGTGATTTTCTAGCCTTTTAAGGACCGTGATTCAAATTTGAACTACATCTACATGCAACGCCTAACCCCAACGGTTTGAAAAATCATATTTTTGTGTACTTGTGTGCGAGTTAAAAAATCATCAGATGATGTAAATATCTAGTGTTTAAAAAAGAAAATGTAAAGATCTGGCAAGACAACCGGCCCCCACACGATTGGCACTCTCTCTCGTGGCTTGAAGTTTGGTAGGTGAGTGGCGGAGATCATTAATCAGACATGGTTCTGCATTGGAAACCGTCAGCTATTATGTTCACACACGGATTTTGGCGATTATGTCCACACACGGATTTTGATGCGGGAATCGCGTGTAATTCAAACTATAGTACTCGTAAATTACAGTGACCAGCATGTGTACTATCCCCGTGATCTAGATTCTGGCCACCAATAAATACTACCTTGCTCACGCCGTCCCGCATGAATTCTCATTTACATCCTCCCCTTGCTCGTCCTCTCTCTCTCTCTCTCAAAAATCTCTACCATGGCGCCGCCGGTCTGCCCACGCGCCGACGAGGAGTCGGCGCCCCCGAGGTCGCTCAGTCGAATAGCAGCGACGAGGACCCCTACGCACCGCCGGACGAGGTTGCGGCGGACCCCCCAACTTTTGGATTGGTTTTGGGGCTAGCACAATCTTTGTTTGTGGAAGTCACTGCCACCGGCTGAGAAAGCCAGGCAAGTGGCGTTCAATAAGGAGATGGCGAAGGAGGAAGCCAGGTACCAGGTGGCCTGTGAAGCCCGTGATGCCACCTGGAAAAAAGAGGCAGTGGAGCTTTGAGGGTGGGCGCGTCATCATGCCGAGGAGGTGTATGAAGATGGGTACTTCGTGAGGAAGGTCATAGGCACTGGGCACCTCGTTGTTGCGTGGAGGTGGGCCGATAAACTCCAGCGTGCCATCGACGAGGAGCTCCGGTGGGCACCCAACAAAATGACAAGATCGTTCGCGCGCGTCCGCCAGCAAGAGGCAGACCGGTACATCAAGCGCTGCAAGGCGGAGTAGGTGGAGTACTGCCTCCGCACTGGGAAGACGCCGCGCACCAGGGAGCTGCTGGCGAGGGGCTGCCGGAATACTGGCCCCAGGAGGGATTATTAGTTTTAGTATTGTTCGTTTTCAATTTTATGCATTGTACCTAGTAGTTAAGTATCATCACGTATATGTGATGATATTATATATATATATATTGTGACAAACTACTAAACAATTAATATATATATATATTATGAATTCCATTTTCTATCTGTTTTTGTATACTAATTTGAATCTAGCTGTTATCATCCACATATACAGAATGGAAAGCGTATATACACACATTGAAACAGAACATATAAGAACAGAAAACAGAGTACACACATTGAAATAGAGGAATAAACAGAACAATATTATGATTGTTGTGAATACTTAGCTATCCATGTCGAAATGACTCAACAAAATAAAATGCATCCATGAGACCATAACCAGCAGCCCTTGCCTATGGTAGCTCTTGGCTCTGACTGAATTCTTGCAGGCGTTCGTCCAAGTGGTCGACACGCTCGCGGTACATCTAGAGCGCGATCTCGAGCTCCAAGTTGGCTATTTCAACAGAGATCACCAGCTCGAGGATGCGACAGCCATGTTCCTCTATTGCGCCCAGGTGGACACCTGGACCAAGGAGGCGGTCAAGCCTACGGACCAGCGCGTTGGCATCCAGCGGGCCGCAGACAAGGTGAATGGCTCCACCCATGGGAACGGCGTGGCGGGCGTCCGGTGCAAGTATGGCGTTGAGGGCCTCTGCCCACTCCTGGCGAGGAATGGGGGTACTGGCGGGACGTATACCCAGCTGCGACACCATGTCGACAGCAGGAAAGCGTCGATGGATCCGCTCTTGTTGTGCGGTGCGCCACGCCTCTCGCTCTGCGTGCTCCAACGGTCTCGTCGTGCGGCGAGCCGCAGCCTATCGGTGTGGACACACCTAGCTTGCTCTACGGCACCCCATCGATCATGTTGTGCAGCGAGCTGCAGCCTATCGGCGCTGCCATGCCTATCTTGATCTGCGGCGCTCAAGCGCCATGCGCCAAAGGTCTGCTCAACCCTGGCGATGACGCGCATCACAACATCGTCCATCGCATTGCCGGGGAGCGCATTGGCCTCGACGGGCCGTGGCGCCTGCTTATTTTCCTCGTCGATGAGGTTGATGGCAGAGGCGGTGGTTTGGTGGGTTGGCATGCTTGGAAAAGGTGGATGTGCTACAGGCTGCGCTTGTCGCCTCCGTGCGTTGCGCGCCGCCTAGGTTTATGCGCAATATCGCTGGGTGGTAGGAAACAGGTGAGGAAATGGCGGAAAATGGTGGCGTGTTCATAAAACACAATAAATTAATGGAAACTTAGCACAGAAGGAACATCGAGATAGCGCAAGAAGTAGATGATGATCAGATGAACATGGACTACACTAGGGAACCCGTCGGTGATGAATTCATCAATCACAAATGGTTGAATACTAGCAATTGTTTGCCCACAACACACACGGCTTATTCCATCACAAATAGGTCGGATGGATCAACCGTATGCCATGTATCGCACATTGTCATAAAGTAATGCAGTAAAGCTTCTTTAACATGTGTTAAAAAAATAAAAAAAATAAAAAACAAGGTCCTCGAAGTTAAATTAAGAGATGTTGTGTTGACAGAGCATATCACATATCTTGTTGACCGCCCGTTCCCAAATGGCCAATAGATGTTGTGTAGACAGAGCATATCACATACGTCTTATTAGAAGTAATCGTCTGGGTTATTATTGGTCTTCGCACACATTTATGATTACACACCTGTTTGCCGCGTATCACACACATCTTGATATATTGAACCATTTCTGTTCTCTTGTCTCAACACAAACAGTTCATTCGAGTGAACCGCATGCCGTATATCGCACACACCTTGATCTGGCCGACTGTTTGTTTTGTGTTGCCTAATCACAAACAGTTCATCCGAGTGAACCATATGTTGTATATCGCACACACCTTCATCTGCCTGCCCGTTTCTTTTGTTCCTCCTCATCCGAAACCGTTAATTGAACTGAACCGTATGCCCTGCATCGCACACGAAACTAAAATCCGAACCGTTTTTGATGCATGCGTCATCGCAAAAGTTTTGCACCGTTTTGACTGTTTTTTACACCACCGTTTGCGATTATTGCATTGCACACAATTTCGTCGAAGGGTCTCTGATCGTAGTGTCGCGTCCGCAGCATCCTGCAATAGTGTAGTGTTATATAAGTTATATGGAATTGGTGATCGAATATTGTTTGGAGTCCCGCATGAGATCACAGACATGACGAGGAGCTCCGGAATGGTCCGAAGGTAAAGATTGATATATATATATATATATATATATATATATATATATATATATATATATATATATATATATATATAGGATGATGATATTCGGGCACCAGAAGAGTTTCGGAGTGCACTCGGTAGTCATCGGATCACCAGAAGGGGTTCCGGGCACCGCTGATACGTCTCCAACATATCTACACTTTTGATTGTTTAATGCTATTTTATTATCAATATTGGATGTTTTATAATCATTTTATATCATTTTTTGGTACTAACCTATTGACATAGTGCCCAGTGCTAGTTCCTGTTTTTTCCATGTTTTTTACATCGCAGGAAATCAATATCAAACGGAGTCCAAATGGCACAAAACTTTACGATGATTTTTTATGGGCCAGAAGAAAGAAGATGGGCCCTGGGCGCGCCCTGGTGGGTTGTGCCCACCTCAGGTACTCCTCGGACCGCCTCTTTGCTCTATAAATACCCCAAAAATTCCAGAACCCTAGGGGAGTCGACGAAATATTCATCCAGCCGCCACAAAGTCCAGAACCACCAGATCCAATCTAGACACCATCACGGAGGGGTTCACCACTTCCATTGGTGCCTCTCCGATGATGCGTGAGTAGTTCTATGTAGACCTTTGGGTCCGTAGTTAGTAGCTAGATGGCTTCATCTCTCTCTCTCTCTTGATTCTCAATACAATGGTCTCTTGGAGAACCATATGATGTAACTCTTTTGCGGTGTGTTTGTTGGGATCCGATGAACTTCGAGTTTATGATCGGTTATATCTTTTTATATCCATGAAAGTTATTTGAGTTTCTTTGATCTCTTATATGCATGATATCTTATAGCCTCGTATTTCTTCTCCGATATTTGGGTTTTGTTTGGCCAACTTGATCTATTTATCTTGCAACGGGAAGAGGTACCCGGTAGTGGGTTCGATCTTACGGTGCTCGATCCTAGTGACAGAAAGGGAACCAACATGTATGTATCGTTGCTACTAAGGATAAAAGGACGAGATCTATATCTACCACCATATAGATAAACGGATCTTTTCTACATCATGTCATCGTTTTTATTGCATTACTCCGTTTTTCCATGAACTTAATACACTAGATGCATGCTGGATAGCGGTCGATCTATGGAGTAATAGTAGTAGATGCATGCAAGAGTCGGTCTACTAATCTTGGATGTGATGCCTATGTAATGATCATTGCCTGGATATCGTCATGACTATTTGAAGTTCTATCAATTGCCCAACAGTAATTTGTTTACCCACCCTTTGCTATTTTTCTCGAGAGAAGCCACTAGTGAAACCTACGGCCCCCGGGTCTTCTTTCTCATATATTTGCCTTGCGATCTACTTTTCCTTTGCATTTTATTCAGATCTATTAAACCCAAAAATGCAAAAATACCTTGCTGCATTTTATCTTTATTTATTTTATTTGGCGTTCAATCTATCAATCTACTACAATTTATCTCACATCCGCTTGCCTATCTTGAGGCGCCATACCCCGGAAGGGGTTGACAACCCCTTTAACTTGTCAGGTTGCGAGGTGTTGTTATTTCTGTGCAGGTGCTATTTACGTTGTGTTGCTTGATTCTCCTACTGGTTCGATACCTTGGTTTCATAACTGAGGAAAATACCTATCATCGCTGTGCTACATCATCCCTCCCTCTCCCGAGAAATATCGGCATAGTTTCAGCTACCATCAAGGAGAATTTCTGGCGCCATTCCGGGGAGGATATTCAACATACATCAGGTTCCTAATCACAAATCTCATCTCCTTGCAATTTACATTATTTGCCATTTGCCTCTCGTTTTCCTCTCCCCCACATCACAAAAATTTGTCGTTTTATTCGCCCTTCCTTTTCCGTTTGCTGTTTTCTTGCTGGATCTGTTTTTGAGTGCAATCTTGTTGTGTGGTCATCATGACTCAAGAGAACACCAAGTTATGTGATTTATCAAATACCAACAACACTGATTTTATTGGCACTCCGCTTGCTCCTCCCACCACTAGTGCGGAGACTTGCGATATTAATACTGCTTTGCTGAACCTTGTTATGAAAGACCAATTTTCCGGTACTCCTAATGAGGATGCCGCACCCCATCTTAATACCTTCGTGGAATTATGCGATATGCAAAATAAAAAAGATGTGGACAATGATGTGGTCGATATGAAATTATTTCCATTCTCTTTGCGTGATTCTGCAAAAATTTGGTTCTCTTCTTTGCCTCGTTATAGTATCGATTCTTGGAATAAGTGTAAAGATGCTTTTATCACTAAGTATTTTCCTCCCGCAAAAATCATTTCCCTTAGAACCCAGATCATGAATTTCAAGCAACTTGAACATGAGCATGTTGCACAATCTTGGGAAAGGATGAAAATGATGCTAAGGAATTGCCTAACTCATGGGTTAAATCTTTGGATGATCATACAAATTTTTTATGCGGGGTTGAATTTTGTTTCTCGTAATCTTTTAGACTCCACCGCAGGTGGTACTTTTATGGAAATTACTTTGGGTGAGCCACCAGATAGCTTGATAATATCATGTAAAATTATTCATAATGGCATACCGAAAGAGCTTCTACTAGTGAAAAAGTTAATTCGGTTGAAGAAATTTCTTCTTTGAGTGATAAAGTTGATGCTCTTATGAAATTGGTTGCTAGTAAAAGTGCTCCTATTGATTTTAATGATATGCCTTTGTCTACTTTGATTGAGAAAAATAGTGATGCTATTGATGTGAATTTTATCTCTAGAAATAATTTCAACAACAATGCTTATAGAGGTAATTTTAATCCTAGGGCTTTTCTATGGATCAATCAAAGCTCTTTATGTTTCTATGGATGAAAGTAAGAAAAGAACTGCTATGCTTAGAGCTAAAAGAGAATTTTTAGAAAAAGCTTTTTCTAGTGATTATTCTTGCAAAAGTGATGAAGATCTTAAAATGATTTGTGTTTCTTCTATTGTTTCCATGTTTAGTAAAGTTAAAAATGATGAAAAAGGGACTGGAGAAGAGTCAACTTTAGGTAGAAGGCATCCCAATATTTCGGAGGGTGAAAATCTTGTTGAGAAAATTGATGAAAGTGGGTTTGGAGAGATCAAAACTTTAACTAGTGGTGTGCCCACTCTTTTGGATTAAAAAGACTTTAATTATGATAGTTGCTCTTTGATTGATTGTATTTCTTTGTTGCAATGCATGATCAATGCACCCCATGCTTATGAACAAAATAAAGCTTTTACTAAACATATTGTTGATGCTATGATGAAAGCTCTTGAAGAAAAATTGGAATTAGAAGTATCAATTCCTAGAAAATTGCATGATGAGTGGGAACCTACTTTCAAAGTCAAGATTAAAAATTATGAGTTTTTTGCTTTGTGTGACTTGGGCGCTAGTGTTTCTACTATTCCGAAATCTCTATGTGATGTGCTTGGTCTTACCGATCTTGAATCGTGTTCTTTGAATTTGCACTTGGCAGATTCTACTATTAAAAATCCTATGGGAAGAATAAATGATGTTCTTATTCTTGCAAATAGGAATTATGTGCCCATAGATTTTACTGTTCTTGATATTGATTACAATCCGTCTTGTCCCATTATTCTTGGTAGACCATTTTTATGCACTATCGGTGCCATGATTGATATGAAAGAAGGCAATATTAAGTTACAATTTCCTTTGAGGAAGGGTATGGAACACTTTCCTAGAACTAGAATTAAGCCACCTTATGAATCAATCATGAGGGCATCTTATGGATCTCGAACCAAAGATGAAAAAACTTAGATCCTTACTTTATGCCTAGCTAAGGGCTTAAAACTATAGCGCTTGTTGGGAGGCAACCCAATGAATAAATTTATTTTTGCTTTTTGCTTCCTGTTCTTGTGTGTTAGCACAATTATGCTACTGTTATGCTTGTGTTTTTTATGTTTCAATTAGTTTTTGTGCCAGGTAAAGCCTTTAGGATCTTCTCGAGTAATAGTTGTTTGATCTTGCTGAAAAAACCCCAGAAAGTTTGCGCTCAAGAAAATATTTATCATCTTTTACCAGAGAGCGATAAAATACCCATTCCAATTGCAGTAGATCAATATATAATTTTCTCAGGCCGTCCTAATTTTTCGGAATTTTTGGAGTTACCGAAGTATTCGAAATAGTCAGATTGCTACACACAGTTCTGTTTTGACAAATTTTGTTTTCTTTGTGTTGTGTGCTTATTTTGATGGCTCTATGGTTTTCTTTGATGAGTTTTTGCCATAAAAAAGTTGGAATACAGTAGATATAATACAAAAATAAAATATTAATTGGTTGATACAACACTTATAGTAGTGGTTTATTATTCTTGTACTAACGGATCTCATGAATGTTTTTGTTGAGTTTTGTGTGATTGAAGTTTCCAAGTTTTGGGTTATCTTACGATGCATAAAGTAAGGATGTAAGAGCCTAAGCTTGGGGATGCCCTGACATCCCAAGCTATTATCCAAGAATGAGCAACCAACTAAGCTTGGGGATGCCCCCGAGTGGCATCCCCGCTTTCTTCCAAAAACTATCGGTATTTTACTCGAGACTATATTTTATTCGTCACATGATATGTGTTTTGCTTGGAGCGTCTTGTATGATAGGTGTCTTTGCTTGTTTTATTTTGTGTTTCAAGTCATCAATCTTTGCTGGACACACCTACTTGAGAGAGCCAAAATTATATCATGACTTGTTAGAAGTGCTCTATATACTGCACTTAAATCTTTATGAGCTAGGACTTGCTCTAGTGCTTGACTTATATCTTTTTGAGCACGGTGTGCTTAGTAATTTTGAAAAAAATTCTATCTTGCTTCACTTAAATTATTTTTAGAGAAAGAAATTTTTTTATGCTCATGATCTTTACTTATATTTGTTTGAGCTTATGAAAAGAAACACATGAAAATTAGTCCTAAAGTGATAGATATCCAAAAGGGATAAAGTAAAGAAAATGAAGATCATTGTATAAAATAAACTTGATTCTTAGTAATAGTTTTGAGATATGATGATGTGATATGTGAGTTATGTTGATGAGTAATTGTTCTCTAGTAAGAATATTGGTGTTAAGGTTTGTGATTCTCTATGCATGCACGAAAGTCAATAATCATGCAATGAAAATCATATCCTACTTGTGGTGCATTATTCGGTGTCAACTATGCTTAATGCTTGCTTATGAGATTATTCGTTTCTTAGTTGGTGCTTCCCAATCTTTTGCTAGCCTTCCTTTTGCACTAGGTATGACCTCTACTTGTGCATCCAAAATCATTTAAACCAGTTTTGCCACATGAGTCCACTATATCTACCTATATGTGGTATTCTTTTGCCGTTCTAAGAAAATTTGCATATTTTCAAAATAAAGTTCTCTTTTGTGTGTTTGTTTCGCTCGCGAAGAGGTGAGGGGTGGCTAATATGTTCCATGCTAGTTGTGTTATTCTCAAGATGAGTGTTTATTCACTTGTCATTGCATGAGAGTAAGGCAAAGGTATTAGGGATGCCCAGTCCCGAAATGCAAAAACAAAAATGAATTTACTTTATGTTGTCAAATAATAAATTCCTTGGAAAGTGTTGGTATGGAGGGCACCCGTGGATACGGTTAGCGATGGAAAGTGAAAGTTATGGTGGAAAAAGGAATAAACTTTATTTTCTGTTTGGGAACCGCCTATGGCATATCTAGCATGGAAAGTGTTGGGAACTCTAAGTCGTTTTCGTTGGTGGGATGGATACACCTCCCAAAATGTTTTTACCTCTAATTTTCGCTTTGAGCTCTAGAACCTCTACAAATCCCTACTTCCCTCTGTGAAGGGCCTTTTTTTACTTTATGCAATTTTTATTTTGAAATTTGAGTCTCCATCTTCTTTCATAAAAGCACCAACTAGGAGGCAATATGATCATGTTCAATTATTGGGTGTAGTTAATATTCGAGTGTGTTTCATGAATGGATCAATGTTTGAGCATGACGGGCTAGGGATAACTTATTTTAGCATTGATATTTTGAAAGACATGGTTGCTTGTTGATATGCTTGAGTATCTAAATTATTATGTCAAAACTAGACTATTGCTTTGAATCACATAAAAGTCCAATTGTCCATGCTATGAAGAAAAGAATATGATATGACTTGATAAACAACACTCCACATAAAAAATTCTGTTTTTATCACTTACCTACTCAAGGACGAGTGCGAGTTAAGCTTGGGGATGCTGATACGTCTCTAATTTTTGATTGTTCCATGATGTTTTATTATCAATCTTGGATGTTTTATAATCATTTTATATCATTTTTGGCACTAACCTATTGACATAGTGCCCAGTGGTAGTTCTTGTTTTTCCATGTCTTTTACATCGCAGGAAATCAATATCAAACGGAGTCCAAATGGCACAAAAATTTACGACGATTTTTTATGGGCCAGAAGGAAGCAGATGGGCCCTGGTTGCACCTAGGGGAGTCCCGAGGGGACAACCCACCAGGGTGCGCCAGGAGGCCCTGGCATGCCCTGGTGAGTTGTGCCCACCTCGGGTACCCTTCGGACCGCCTCTTTGCTCTATAAATACCTCAAAAATTCTAGAACCCTAGGGGAGTTAACGAAATATTCATCCAGCCACCGCAGAGTCTAGAACCACCAGATCCAATCTAGAGACCATCATAGAGGGGTTCACCACTTCCATTGGTGCCTCTCCGATGATGCGTGAGTAGTTCTTTGTAGACCTTCGGGTCCGTAGTTAGTAGCTAGATGGCTTCATCTCTCTCTCTCTCTCCCTGTATTCTCAATACAATGGTCTCTTGGAGATCCATATGATGTAACTCTTTTGTGGTGTGTTTGTTAGGTTCCGATGAACTTCGAGTTTATGATTAGTTATATCTTTTTATATCCATGAAAGTTATTTGAGTTTCTTTGATCTCTTATATGCATGATCTCTTATAGCCTCGTATTTATTCTCTGATATTTGGTTTTTTTGGCCAACTTGATCTATTTATCTTGCAATGGGAAGAGGTGCCCGGTAGTGGGTTCGATCTTACGGTGCTCGATCCCAGTGACAGAAAGGGAACCGACACATATGTATCATTGCTACTAAGTATAAAAAGATGAGATCTATATCTACTGCCATATAGATAAACGGATGTAGCGACCAGACCTCAAATAGTCTGATCTCTGTGCTCCGGTGTCATCCCTGGATCAGTAATGCTGACACCACACAGTACTCGGAGGATTTATAGCAGAGTAGCAATCACACACTTATTACATCGGGTGTCTCACAAGAGAACTTATTACAATAAATATGGCTTAAGGCCATCTAATAACGATAACAGCGGAAGGCTTAGAAGATAAGTGAGTCCATCAACTCCAACGGCATCACTGAGTATAAAACCACGACCTAAAAACTCCTTAATCGTCGTCTGAAAATTCTGTAACATTAACGTTGCAACCCGGAAACGGGTCAACACATGGAATATGCTGGCAAGGTAACACATAGAGAGTAATGGAATGAAACAGCTATACTATATGCATATTTGGCTGGTGGAAAGCTCTATGGTTACAGTTTTTGCATAAAGCCAATTTTTCCCTACTTCAAAGGAATAAATTTAATTACTATCATGGTGGTTGTTAAACATTGAGAATGGTTGACAGCATTCTCAATCCCAATTAAGCATCATCATTAAACAAACCCAACAAAATTAATTTTAGAGTAACATGTTGAGATTCACATGATAATCCAGATACTAGATACTCAAGATGTCCATAACCGGGGACACGGCTAACCATGATTAGTTTATTACACTCTGCAGAGGTTTGCGCACTTTTCCCCACAAGACTCGATCGCCTCCGTTGGATTTCTCGCACTACATGGTGTTTGAGAAACGGATGACCGAGACACAGTCTTTCAGAAGCACTAGCACCTTACAATGGATAGACCGGTACACCTACTTTCCCCTACATCTGCTAGTCTACCCTGTAAGAGTTTGCACGACTTAATCAACTATGCTAGAGCCCATAATGGCTTGTGGCTGCACACGGAAGTTTCTAGTATGAATAATCTCATGATCCCTTTGAGCCTGGGTGGCGGTCCAAAAGAAAACAGGCATGCCCTGGAATACCCAGGTGCCTCAATCCACCCAGATGTGTGTTTAAGTTGCCACCTTAGATAAACCATTAATTATCAATCTCACATCTGTCATGGATATCACTCACCCAATCCACGTCTACTAGCATAGCATGGCATAATAAGCAAACGTAGAAGTAACTCCCAAAGGTTTGACAATAAACATGTAATAGGTACTACCTCATCTACTTCACATCCCACAATTTAATTAGATCCTAATCATGCAATGTGTGAAAATTGATCTAATGCAAAAAAACTGGGTTGTATAAAAGGTATGATCAAAGTGTTACTTGCCTTGCTGATGATCCGCGAAACCTAATGATTCGAAGTAACAGGCGGTGCACTCCGGGTACTCTATCGCAGACAACAAACAAGCATCCAATAAGTACTCATCTAATGCACAGGTAAAACTCAAATAAGAGATCTAACCAGAAGGTTCATCTTAAGAACTCCGGTTGGCAAAAAGAATCAAATCGAACGAAGCAAAGAAAGGCAAACGGCAAAAGAAAACAACTTCGTTCTAGTAATCTGAATCCAAGTCAAATTTTACAGTAGCAAAAACTTGTTTAAGTTGATTATTCAGACAGAGGGTTTCGAGACGAAACTTCAGGCGCTTGAATTGCCTGATTCCGATAAACGAGCAAAAATATAAACTAAAACGAAAATCGGATCAGAAATCACGATCAGAAAATAACCACGGAAAATCCGACGAAAAAGAAAAACGACGAACGGATTTTTTTTTAAAAACAGCACGGAAAACGAGGCGGTGGCGAACCTCGGGCGGCGGGTCGCGGCGGCGATGGCGGCGGCGGCGGGGCTGGGGCTGGGGCGCGGCTAGGGTTTGGGGCGGGCTACTCGGGCCTCGGGCGCGCCTTATAAAGGCCCCGGCCAGGCGGAGTCCTGGCCGAGTACGGCCCAAAGTCGGTTCCTTTTTTTAAATAATTACGCTCGGAAGAAAAAAAAATAAAAAGAAATACTAAACGGACTCCAAAAATCCTGAAATAAATTTTCCCGGACTTCTAAAATCAAGCCCGACAAAGTGAACATTTATTTGGGCCCTAAATGCAATTTTGAAAAACGCGCATTTTTCCTAAATTCAAATAAAAACAACAAAAAAACTCTGAAATAAAACTATTTGATTTTTTATTAAATCCTCAATATTTCTATATTTTGGGAAAGTCATTTTATTCCCTCTCTCATATTTTTGTAATAGAAATAATTGATGATAAAATAAATAAAATCAAATGATCCTATTCTCAAAATTTGAGAAAACTCAAATATGAAAATAACGAAATCCCCAACTCTCTCCGTGGGTCCTTGAGTTGCTTAGAATTTTCTAGGATCAAAATCCAAAAGCAAATAAAATATGATATGCATGATGATCCAATGTATAACATTCCAAATTGAAAATTTGGGATGTTACAAACCTACCCCCCCTTAAGATGAATCTCGCCCTCGAGATTCGGGTTGGCTAGAAAATAGGTGAGGGTGGTCTTTGAGAAAATCTTCCTCTCGTTCCCAGGTGGCTTCATCCTCCGTGTGGTGACTCCACTGAACCTTGCAAAACTTGATAACTTTGTTGCGGGTAACTCGGCTGGGAAACTCGAGGATCTTAACTGGTTTCTCCTCGTAGGTCAAATCGTTATCCAACTGAATGGTTTCCAAAGGCACTGCTCTCAATGGTGTGTCAGCTATCTCCGCGTGACACTTCTTTAACTGGGAAACGTGGAACACATCATGAACTCCTGACAATCCTTCGGGCAATTCCAACTTGTAGGCCACTTCTCCCATACGCTCCAAAATTCGATATGGTCCTATGAATCGTGGCGCTAACTTCCCTTTAACTCCAAAACGCTTTGTTCCCCGAAGTGGAGATACTCGAAGATAAGCTCTGTCTCCAACTTCGTAAACTGTCTCCTTGCGTTTAGAATCTGCATAACTCTTTTGTCTGGACTGGGCTACCTTGAGCCTATCGCGAATCAACTTCACTTTCTGTTCAGACTCCTTAATCAAGTTAGGTCCAAACAATGACGGTCTCCAACTTCGTCCCACGACAACGGTGTCCTGCACCTCCTTCTGTACAAAGCTTCGAAAGGGGCCATCTTTAAACTGGTTTGGTAGCTGTTGTTGTAAGAGAACTCTGCATATGGCAAATTATCGTCCCAACTAGATCCATAATCTAGCGCACAAGATCTTAGCATATCTTCCAAATTCTGATTGACTCTGTCGGTCTGTCCATCTATCTGCGGATGAAAAGCTGTGCTGAATTTTAGCCTGGTTCCCAAAGTTTCGTGCAACTGCTTCCAGAACTTTGAGGTAAACTGGGTTCCTCTATCTGATATGATACTCCTCGGAACTCCATGCAGACATACTATTCTGGTCATGTATATTTTTGCCAACTTAGCACTGGTATAAGTGGTCTTTACTGGGATGAAATGAGCTACTTTCGTCAATCGATCGACTACAACCCAAATCGAGTCATAGCCTGAACGAGTCCTGGGCAATCCCGTGATAAAATCCATGCCTAACTTATCCCACTTCCATTCGGGTATCGACAATGGTTGTAACAATCCTGCTGGCTTCTGATGCTCTGCCTTTACTCTCTGGCATACATCACAAACTGCTACATACTCCGCTATGTCTTTCTTCATTCCGGTCCACCAGAATATATCCTTCAAATCCAGATACACCTTGGTATTCCCTGGGTGAATCGAATAGGGTGAATCATGTGCCTCTTGCAGAATTAACTTCCTGATCTCCGGGTCATTGGGCACATAGACACGGTCTTCAAACCATAGGGTATCGTGCTCACCCTCACGAAATCCTTTAGCTTTTCCTTCTTTCATTTTCTCCTTTATGGAAGCAATCTCCTTGTCAGTTTTCTGAGCTTCCCTGATTCTGTCCATCAAAGTTGACTAAATTTCCAATGCTGCTACATAGCCTCTCCGAACTATTTCCAAACACAGTTCACGAAGATTTTCTGCTAACTCCTTGGGTATTTCTCCCGTCATTAACGTATTGACATGGCTCTTGCGGCTTAATGCATCAACTACTACATTAGCCTTCCCGGGATGATAATGCAATCTCATATCATAATCCTTGATGAGCTCCAACCATCTCCTTTGTCTGAGGTTCAACTCCTTCTGTGTGAAAATGTACTTCAAACTCTTATGATCCGTGTACACCTCACAATGATTTCCAATGAGGAAATGTCTCCATGTCTTCAAGGCATGCACTACGGCTGCTAACTCCAAGTCATGCATAGCGTAATTCAACTCATGGGGCTTCAGTTGTCTTGAGGCATATGAAACGACTCTCCCTTCCTGCATAAGCACCGCTCCAAGTCCTCGACGTGAAGCATCGCAATACACCTCATAATCCTTGGTCTGGTCTGGCAAAATCAACACTGGTGAGGTAACCAAGCGTTTCTTCAACTCCTGGAAACTAGCCTCACACTGCTCAGTCCATATGAACTTGGTATCTTTCTTCAACAACTCAGCCATAGGCTTCGCAATCTTTGAAAAATTCTCAATAAACCTCCGGTAGTATCCTGCGAGTCCAAGAAAACTCCGGATCTCTCCAACTGTTGTTGGCGCTTCCCACTTGGTCACGGTTTCAACTTTAGTGGGATCTACTGCTATACCTTCTCTGGATATAACGTGTCCGAGGAATCCTACTTCCTTCAACCAAAACTCACATTTGCTGAACTTGGCATATAATTGATGTTCTCTGAGCTTTCCAAGTACCAAACGCAAATGCTCCTTATGCTCCTTTTCATTCTTCAAATAAACCAGGATATCATCAATGAACACTACGACGAACTTATCCAAAAACTCCATAAACACTTTGTTCATCATGTTCATAAAATAGGCAGGTGCGTTAGTCAGACCAAATGACATAATGGTATACTCATACAACCCATACCTGGTGGTAAAAGCTGTCTTTGGAATATCATGTTCTCGAATCTTCAACTGGTGGTACCCTGATCGCAAATCGATCTTGGAAAACACTTTAGCTCCTTGCAGTCGATCAAACAGATCATTGATCATTGGTAGCGGGTACTTGTTCTTGATTGTTACTTCATTCAATCCTCGATAATCAACGACCATCCTTAACAATCCATCCTTCTTCTCCACTAGTAGTACTGGTGATCCCCAAGGTGAAGAACTTGGGCGAATGTAACCCTTTATCCAGTAATTCCTTAATCTGTTTCTTAATTTCCACCAAATCCTTTGCTGGCATCCTATATGGTCTCTTTGATATTGGCCATGTGCCTGGCAATAGCTCAATCAAGAACTCAATATCTCTATCCGGTGGCATGCCTAGCAACTCCTCTGGAAATACATCAGGGAATTCCCTTACCACCGGTACTTCCTCCTGCACAATTCCTGTTAATGAATTTACTTGTGTCTTGTTTGGCGCATGCCGGGATACATACTTGATCCTTCTCCCTTCTGGGGTGGTAAGCAAAATTGACTTACTAGCACAATCGATGTTTCCTCCATACATCGACAGCCAATCCATACCAAGAATCACATCCAGACCTTGAGATTCCAGAATAATTAAATCTGTTGGGAAAACATGCCGTCCTATACTTAATGGCACTTGAAAGCATCCTTGACTGGCCATGTACTCTGCTCCTGGTGAGCTTACTAGCATAGGTGTTTTGAGAACCCTAGTGGGTAGGCTAACTTTTCCACAAATCCCCTTGATATGTATGAATGCGATGCACCAGTATCAAAAAGAACGAGTGCAGTAAATGACTTAACCAAAAACTTACCTATTACTGCATCGGGCTGAGCTTCAACCTCCTCCACATTAACGTGGTTCACCTTTCCCCTGTTGAAAGGGTTTGGCTTCTTTCTAGAGCTTCCATTGCCGTTTTGGCCTTCAGGACATTCATTGGCATAATGTCCGGTCTTGGAACACTTGAAACAGGTGACTTGACTCAGATCTCTCTTGGCTGGGGTTGATGGGGTGTTGCGGTTCTGCCATTGCTTCCTCCATTCCCATTACCATTCTTGGTGCCATTGTGATTGTGCGAGCTACCTACTCCATGGGTATGCTGAAAATGTCCTCCCGGTCTAGGGGTAAAACGTGGCTTCTGCTGAGCTCCTGAATTATACTTTCCTTGTCCATACTTCCTCTTGCGGTTCTCAATTTGCTGCTGCTTCCCTTCAATCATAAGAGCACGGTCTACCAACTCCTGGTAGTTGTTGAAGGTGGCTACCATCAACTGCATACTCAACTCATCATTCAGTCCTTCCAGGAACTTCTCCTGCTTAGCTGCATCCGTAGCAACGTCATCTGGGGCATAACGTGCTAGCTTACTGAACTCCTCCACATACTGGCCAACTGTCCGTCCTCCTTGGCGCAAGTTACGAAACTCACGCTTCTGCATGGCCATTGCTCCTGCTAAAACATGGGCAGTACGGAAAGCCTGCTGAAACTGGTCCCATGTGACAGTGTCGACTGGGAAGGTGGCTGTGAAATTCTCCCACCATGATGCTGCGGGTCCTTCTAACTGATGTGTGGCATACTTCACCTTCTCCACATCTGTGCATCCTGCTGTGGTCAACTCCCTAGCTGTCTTGCGGAGCCAATCATCTGCTACTATCGGCTCGGTGCTACTAGAAAACACCGGCGGATTCAGCCTAAGAAAACGGGCTAAGTGGTCAACATGTGGTGGTGGTGGGTTGTTGTTGTTGTTCCCCTGATTCTGATTCTGGACTAGCAACTGCATCAAGGTGTTCTGCTGCTGGATCAACTGGGTGAGCTCCGGCGGAAAGGCAAATCCGGGGTCATGTCTCAGAGGCATCTGAGGGTTTAGAAAAAATGAGATACAAGATTAGAGGGGGTCTAAAGAGAAAACACTACCCATATGCACATGCGGCAAAAGCAAACAATTCACTTCATTCAATCAAACAAAGGCATACAATCGATCTAGCTATCGCAAAGTGCTCGGACTACTATATTTACATGGTGGACTACTACTACTACTGATGAGGTGGTCTACTAGAAATATTCTACGGTTGTAGACTCCATGATATCTGCTCCTGCTTCATCAACATAGTCATCATCGCTACTATCTGCTTCCGAGTCGGTGCCGTCGATGATGATGTAGTCTTCCGGGCTAATCTCTTTGGGTTCTTCGTCTTCATCTACTGGTGTCGGGCCTCCCATAAATATTCCAATCTTCTTGATCAGGTCGTCATTCTTCTCCACCAATACTTCAATTTCTTCTTCATAATCTTCACGTGTAGCCTTGAGTTCTTCCTCCAGTTCCTTGATTCTAGTCTTAGCCTTCTTCAGATCTATCATGTCGGTGCACATCTGATTCTCCTGTCGTCGAATGTGCTAGTTTAACTCCTGGATAAAAGCTGCAATTGATCTATCCTTCCTGGTGCTAATCATCTCCCAGTGTTCATCTCGGCACCCACAAATCTGGTAGATAGTATCCTTGCGATCCTTGCGCTAGACTTCTCCAATGCGTCCCATGGCGATGTGAGCTGCCATACTCTTTCCTAGACTCCAAGTTGGTGCATCAAAAGCAAACTCTATGGGCTTAGTGACTGGCATAAACGTCCTTCCTAGAACTTGAACTTGAATCATCCAGCGTTCTTCTTCAGGTAAAGTGGCATTGTAGGTTCCCGTGAATCTTGGTACTCCTATGTTCAGGTATCTAGTGACTTCCTTCAAGTGGCGTCCAAAGGGTGTATCTTCGTCCGGTTGGGTGAACTTGTTCCTTGCATCTGCCATCCTAAAGAGTAGAAAAGATGACAAGTCAGAAGAGAAGAGAGTGAGTAGTGATCTAGGTCTTTAGCTTAGTGGTCGTGTCCTACAGTCAACCTGGCTCTGATACCATCTCTGTAGCGACCAGACCTCAAACAGTCTGATCTCTGTGCTCCGGTGTCATCCCTGGATCAGTAATGCTGACACCACACAGTACTCGGAGGATTTATAGCAGAGTAGCAATCACACACTTATTACATTGGGTGTCTCACAAGAGAACTCATTACAATAAATATGGCTTAAGGCCATCTAATAACGATAACAGCAGAAGGCTTAGAAGATAAGTGAGTCCATCAACTCCAACGGCATCACTGAGTATAGAACCACGACCTAAAAACTCCTTAATCGTCGTTTGAGAAATCTGCAACATTAACGTTGCAGCCCAAAAACGGGTCAGCACATGGAATATGCTGGCAAGGTAACACATAGAGAGTAATGGAATGAAACAGCTATACTATATGCATATTTGGCTGGTGGAAAGCTCTATGGTTACAGTTTTTGCATAAAGCCAATTTTTCCCTACTTCAAAGGAATAAATTTAATTACTATCATGGTGGTTGTTAAACATTGAGAATGGTTGACAGCATTCTCAATCCCAATTAAGCATCATCATTAAACAACCCAACAAAATTAATTTTAGAGTAACATGTTGAGATTCACATGATAATCCAGATACTAGATACTCAAGATGTCCATAACCGGGGACACGGCTAACCATGATTAGTTTATTACACTCTGCAGAGGTTTGCGCACTTTTCCCCACAAGACTCGATCGCCTCCGTTGGATTTCTCGCACTACAAGGTGTTTGAGAAACGGATGACCGAGACACAGTCTTTCAGAAGCACTAGCACCTTACGATGGATAGACCGGTACACCTACTTTCCCCTACATCTGCTAGTCTACCCTGTAAGAGTTTGCACGACTTAATCAACTATGCCAGAGCCCATAATGGCTTGTGGCTGCACACGGAAGTTTCTAGTATGAATAATCTCATGATCCCTTTGAGCTTGGGTGGCGGTCCAAAAGAAAATAGGCATGCCCTGGAATACCCAGGTGCCTCAATCCACCCAGATGTGTGTTTAAGTTTCCACCTTAGATAAACCATTAATTATCAATCTCACATCTGTCATGGATATCACTCACCCAATCCACGTCTACTAGCATAGCATGGCATACTAAGCAAACATAGAAGTAACTCCCAAAGGTTTGACAATAAACAGGTAATAGGTACTACCTCATCTACTTCCCATCCCACAGTTTAATTAGATCCTAATCATGCAATGTGTGAAAATTGATCTAATGCAAAAAAACTAGGTTGTAGAAAAGGTATGATCAAAGTGTTACTTGCCTTGCTGATGATCCGCAAAACCTAACGATTCGAAGTAACAGGCGGCGCACTCCGGGTACTCTATCGCAGACAACAAACAAGCATCCAATAAGTACTCATCTAATGCATAGGTAAAACTCAAATAAGAGATCTAACCAGAAGGTTCATATTAAGAACTCCGGTTGGCAAAAACAATCAAATCGAATGAAGCAAAGAAAGTCAAACGGCGAAAGAAAACAACTTCGTTCTAGTAATCTGAATCTAAGTCAAATTTTACAGTAGCAAAAACTTGTTCAAGTTGATTATTCGGATAGAGGGTTTCGAGACGAAACTTTAGGCGCTTGAATCGCCTGATTCCGATAAACGAGCAAAAAGATAAACTAAAACGAAAATCGGATCAGAAATCGCGATCAAAAAATAACCGCGGAAAATCCGATGAAAAAGAAAAACGACGAACGGATTTAAAAAAAACAGCACGAAAAACGAGGCGGTGGTGAACCTCGGGCGACGGGTCGCGGCGGCGGCGGCAGGGCTGGGGCTGGGGCGCGGCTAGGGTTTGGGGTGGGCTACTCGGGCCTCGGGCACGCCTTATAAAGGCCCCGGCCAGGCGGAGTCCTGGCCGAGTACGGCCCAAAGTCGGTTCCTTTTTTTATTTAAATAATTACGCTCGGAATAAAAAAATTAAAAAGAAATACTAAACGGACTCCAAAAATCCCGAAATAAATTTTCCCGGGCTTCTAAAATCAAGCCCGACAAAGTGAACATTTATTTGGGCCCTAAATGCAATTTTGAAAAACGCGTATTTTTCCTAAATTCAAATAAAAACAACAAAAAAACTCCGAAATAAAACTATTTGATTTTTTTATTAAATCCTCAATATTTCTATATTTTGGGAAAGTCATTTTATTCCCTCTCTCATATTTTTGTAATAGAAATAATTGATGATAAAATAAATAAAATCAAATGATCCTATTCTCAAAATTTTAGAAAACTCAAATATGAAAATAACGAAATCCCCAACTCTCTACGTGGGCCCTTGAGTTGCTTAGAATTTTCTAGGATCAAAACCCAAAAGCAAATAAAATATGATATGCATGATGATCTAATGTATAACATTCCAAATTGAAAATTTGGGATGTTACAACGGATCTTGTCTACATCATGTCATCGTTCTTATTGCATTACTCCGTTTTTCCATGAACTTAATACACTAGATGCATGCTAGATAGCGGTCGATGTGTGGAGTAATAGTAGTAGATGCAGGCAGGAGTCGGTTACTAATCTTGGACGTGATGCCTATGTAATGATCATTGCCTGGATATCATCATGATTATTGAAGTTCTATCAATTGCCCAACAGTAATTTGTTTACCCACCGTTAGCTATTTTTCTCGAGAGAAGCCACTAGTGAAACCTACGACCCCCGGGTCTTCTTTCTCATATATTTGCCTTGCAATCTACTTTTCCTTTGCATTTTTATTCAGATATATTAAACCCCAAAATACAAAAATACCTTGGTGCATTTTATCTTTATTTATTTTATTTGGCGTTCGATCTATCAATATACTATAATTTATCTCACGTCCTCTTGCCTATCTTGAGGCGCCGTACCCCGAAAGGGATTGACAACCCCTTTAACTCGTGTTGTTGCGAGGTGTTGTTATTTGTGTGCAGATGTTGGTTACATTGTGTTGCTTAGTTCTCCTACTGGTTCGATACCTTGGTTTCATAACTAAGGGAAATACCTACCGTTGCTGTGCTACATCATCCCTCCCTCTCTGGGAAATACCGACGTAGTTTCAGCTGCCATCAACCCTCGGGAGGTTAATGGGCCACATGGGCCAAGATGGGAGCACACCAGCCCACAAGGGGCTGGCGCGCCCCTCCTATGGCAGCCTGCCTTGGGGAGAAAAGGAAAGGGGGGATTTAGCCCCCCTTGCCTTCCTCTCCTCCCCTTTCCCTTTTCCCTGGAGAAAATAAAGAAGGGGGCGCTGCTTGGGGAGGACCCTGATACGTCTCCAACGTATCTATAATCTTTGATTATTCCATGCTATTATATTATCTGTTTTGGATGTTTATGGGATTTATTAAACACTTTTATATTATTTTTGGGACTAACCTCTTAATCTAGAGCCCAGTGCCAGTTTCTGTTTTTTCCTTGTTTTAGAGTATTGCAAAAAAGGAAAATCAAATGGAGTCCAATTGACCTGAAACTTCACAGAACTTATTTTTGGACCAGAAGAAGCCCACGGAGTATCGGAGATGGACGAGGATAGTCCCGGGCTGCCCACGAGGGTGGGGGCGCACCCACCCCCCTGGGCGTGCCCCCTGCCTCGTGGACAGCCCAGAGGTCCACCGACGTACTTCTTCCTCCCATATATACACATATACCCTAAAAACTTCGGGGAACAGAATAGATTGGGAGTTCCGCCGCCAGAAGCCTCCGTAGCCACCGAAAACCAATCTAGACCCGTTCCGGCACCCTGCCAGAGGGGGCAATCCCTCTCCGGTGGCTATCTTCATCATCCCGGTGCTCTCCATGACGAGGAGGGAGTAGTTCTCCCTCGGGGCTGAGGGTATGTACTAGTAGCTATGTGTTTGATCTCTCTCTCTCTCTCTCTCTCTCTCTCTCTCGTGTTCTTGAGGTGATACGATCTTGATGTATCGCGAGCTTTGCTATTATATTTGGATCCTATGATGTTTCTCCCCCTTTACTCTCTTGTAATGGATTGAGTTTTCCCTTTGAAGTTATCTTATCGAATTGAGTCTTTAAGGATTTGAGAACACTTGATGTATGTCTTGCGTGGGATACCTGTGGTGACAATGGGGTATTCTATGATCCACTTGATGTATGTTTTGGTGATCAACTTGCGGGTTCCGTGACCTTGGGAATCTATGCATAGGGGTTGGCACACATTTTCGTCTTGACTCTCCGGTAGAAACTTTGGGGCACTCTTTGAGGTTCTATGTGTTGGTTGAATAGATGAATCTGAGATTGTGTGATGCATATCGTATAATCACACCCACGGATACTTGAGGTGACATTGGAGTATCTAGGTGACATTAGGGTTTTGGTTGATTTGTGTCTTAAGGTGTTATTCTAGTACGAACTCTAGGGCTGTTTGTGACACTTATAGGAATAGCCCAACGGATTGATTGGAAAGAATAACTTTGAGGTGGTTTCGTACCCTACCACAATCTCTTGATTTGTTCTCCGCTATTAGTGACTTTGGAGTGACTCTTTGTTGCATGTTGAGGGATAGTTATATGATCCACTTATGTTATTATTGTTGAGAGGACTTGCACTAGTGAAAGTATGAACCCTAGGCCTTGTTTCAACGCATTGCAATACCGTTTGTGCTCACTTTTATCATAAGTTACCTTGCTGTTTTTATATTTTTCATATTACAAAAACCTATATCTACCATCCATATTGCACTTGTATCACCATCTCTTTGCCGAACTAGTGAACCTATATAATTTACCATTGTATTGGGTTTGTTGGGGACACAGGAGACTCTTTGTTGTTTGGTTGAAGGGTTGTTTGAGAGAGACCATCTTCATCCTACGCCTCCCACGGATTGATAAACCTTAGGTCATCCACTTGAGGGAAATTTGCTACTATCCTACAAACCTCTGCACTTGGAGGCCCAACAACGTCTACAAGAAGAAGGTTGTGTAGTAGACATCAAGCTCTTTTCTGGCACCGTTGTCGGGGAGGTTAGCGCTTGAAGGTATATCTTTAGATCTTGCAATCGAATCTTTTTGTTTCTAGTTTTATCACTCGTTTATTTTATAAAATAAAGCTACAAAAAAATGGAATTGAGAGTACCTCATATGCTTCATCTTTTTAATATCTATCATGAAAATAAGGATTCCGATAATTGTGCTCAAGTGCTAGAAGAAGAATGCATTAGAATGTTTGGCACTAAATATTTGAATGATGAGCATGATTGCAATGTTGTTAGTATGAATTCCTTGAATATCTATGATGCTAATGATATGCAAATCCACAAGCTTGGGGATGCTATGTTTGATGAAGATGATATTTTTTGTCCCCCAAGTTTTGACGAGCAAATTTATTATGATGAAAGCATCCCTCCTATCTATGATGATTATTGTGATGACACGTATGCTTTAAATAATAATGATAACAATGAAACTTGTCATCTTGATTTCAATTTTCAATCCCATGATAGTTATTTTGTTGAGTTTGCTCCCACTACTATTGATGAGAAGAAGTTTGCTTATGTGGAGAGTAATAAAAATTCTATGCTTGTAGATCATGAAAAGAATGCTTTAGATGCTGGTTATATTGTTGAATTCATTCATTATGCTACTGAAAATTATTATGAGGGAGGAACATATGCTTGTAGGAATTGTAATAATATCAAGTTTCCTCTCTATGTGCTTAAAGTTTTAAAGTTATGCTTGTTTTGCCTTCCTATGCTAGTTGATTATTGTTCCCATAAGTTGTTTGCTCACAAAACCTAGGAGGTGGGTTAGACTTAAATTTTCTAGTCATATTATTCATGATGCTCTCTTTATGTTACAATTCTTATCTTTTATGTGAGCATCATTGAAATCATCATGCCTAGATAAGGGCGTTTAACGATAGCGCTTGTTGGGAGGCAACCCAACTTTATTTTTATTCCTTACTTTTTGTTCCTGTTTAGTAATAAATAATTCATCTAGACTCTGTTTATATGTGGTTTTATGTTTTAATTAGTGTTTGTCCCAAGTAGAACCTTTGGGAAGACTTGGGGAAAGTCTTTGCGATCTTGCTGTAAAAAACAGAAACTTTAGCGCTCACGAGAATTGCTGCCATTTTTTTACTGGAGAGTGCTATTTAGTTAATTCTTTTTGTAGATGATTAATAAACAAATTACTCAGGTCCACCAATTTATTTGATAATTTTATGAGTTCCATAAGTATACGTTTGATACAGATTACTACAGACTGTTCTGTTTTTGACAGATTCTGTTTTCTATGTGTTGTTTGCTTATTTTGATGAATCTATGAGTAGTATCGGAGGGTATGAATCATAGAGAAGTTGGAATACAGTAGATATTACACCAATATGAATTTATAATGAGTTAATTACAGTACCTTATGATGGTGATTTGCTTTCTTATACTAACGGAGCCTATGAGTTTCTGTTAAGTTTTGTGTTGTGAAGTTTTCAAGTTTTGGGTAAAGATCTGATGGACTATGGAATAAGGAGTGGCAAGAGCCTAAGCTTGGGGATTCCCAAGGCACCCCAAGGTAATATTCAAGGACAACCAAGATCCTAAGCTTGGGGATGCCCCGGAAGGCATCCCCTCTTTCGTCTTCGTTCATCGGTAACTTTACTTGGAGCTATATTTTTATTCACCACATGATATGTGTTTTTCTTGGAGCGTCAATTTATTTTATTAGGATTTTCTTGATGTTATTTATAACAATGTTTTGCATCTTTTATTTCAATAAAAGTGGCATTGATAGCCTTTACTATGCCTATTTTACAAGTCTTCATGTCGCTGTTTGAAAACAGAAAGTTTACCGTTGTTGCAATAATTCCCTAGAAAATTCAGAATGTGATAAAATGTGGAAACCTTTTGAATATTAAGATCTGATAAATTTACTACAGTGTGAATTTTATTTAATAATTTTTGGAGTTAGGGAAGTATGGATCTTGCTGCACTCTTTACAGACTATCCTGTTTAGGCAGATTGCTGTTATGTTTGCATATGTTTGCTTCTTTAATGATTCTATTTGAGGATAGGACTATTAAATATGCAGAGGCATTTAGTATGCAATGTTGAATAATAATTTTAGTGATTTGCTACAGTAGAGTATGATAATGTTTTTGCAATGGTTTATACTAACTTATCTAACGAGTCCTTGTTGAGTTTTGTGTGGATGAAGCTTTTGAGATTTAGGGAGACCGTGATATGAGAGGAATTAAGGAGACACAAAAGCTCAAGCTTGGGGATGCCCAAGGCATCCCAAGATAATATTTCAAGAATTCTCAAGCGTCTAAGCTTGGGGATGCCCCGGTTGACATCTCACCTTCCTTCTTCAACAACTATCAGTTAGTTTCGGTTGATCCTAAGTTTTTGCTTCTTCACATGATGTTTGCTATTCTTAGAATGTCATTTTCTTTTGCTTTGCTTTCTGTTTGAATAAAATACCAATATATAAAATTATTAAATGTTAGAGAGTCTTCATATAGTTGCATAATCATTTGACTACTCATTGATCTTCACTTATATCTTTTGGAGTAGTTTGTCATTTGCTCTAGTGCTTCACTTATATCTTTTTAGAGCACGGTGGTGGTTTTATTTTGAAGAAATAGATGAACTCTCGTGCTTCACTTATATTATTTTGAGAGTCTTTATAACAGCATGGTAGTTTGCTTTGGTTATGAAACTAGTGATAATATGATGGGCATCCAAGAGGGATATAATAAAAACTTTCATATAGAGTGCATTGAATACTATGAGAAGTTTGATACTTGATGATTGTTTTGAGATATGAAGATGGTGATATTAGAGTTGTGCTAGTTGAGTAGTTGTGAATTTCAGGAATACTTGTTTTGAAGTTTGCAAGTCTCGTGGCATGCACGTATGGTAAACGTTGTCTAACAAATTTGAAATATGAGGTGTTATTTGATTGTCTTCCTTATGAGTGGCGGTCGGGGATGAGCGATGGTCTTTTCCTACCAATCTATCCCCCTAGGAGCATGCGCATAATACTTTGTTTTTGATGACTTGTAGATTTTTGCAATAAGTATATGAGTTCTTTATGACTAATGTTGAGTCCATGGATTATACGCACTCTTACCTTTCCATCATTGCTAGCCTCTTCGGTACCATGCATTGCCCTTTCTCACATTGAGAGTTGGTGCAAACTTCGCCGATGCATCCAAAACCCGTGATATGATACACTCTTTCACACGTAAACCTCCTTATATCTTCCTCAAAACAGCCACCACACCTACCTATTATGGCATTTCCATAGCCATTCCGAGATATATTGCCATGCAACTTTCCACCGTTCCGTTTATTATGACACGCATCATCATTGTCATATTGCTTTGCATGATCATGTAGTTGACATCTTATTTGTGGCAAAGCCACCATTCATAATTTTTCATACATGTCGCTCTTGATTCATCGCAATCCCGGTACACCACCGGAGGCATTCATATAGAGTCATATCTTGTTCTAGTATCGAGTTGTAATCTTTGAGTTGTAAATAAATAGAAGTGTGATGATCATCATTAATAGAGCATTGTCCCAAAAAAGAGAGAAATGCCAAATAAAAAAAGGGAAAGGCCTAATTAAAAAAGAAAGGCCAAAAAAACAAAGGCCAAAAAAAAGAAAGGCCAAATAAAAAATACAAAAGGGACAATGCTACTATCCTTTTTTCCACACTTGTGCTTCAAAGTAGCACCATGATCTTCATGATATAGAGTCTCTTGTTTTGTCACTTTCATATACTAGTGGGAATTTTTCATTATAGAACTTGGCTTGTATATTCCAACAATGGGCTTCCTTAAATGCCCTAGGTCTTCGTGAACAAGCAAGTTGGGTGCACACCCACTTAGTTTTTTGTTGAGCTTTCATACATTTATAGCTCTAGTTTATCCGTTGCATGGCAATCCCTACTCCTTGCATTTACATCAATTGATGGGCATCTCCCTAGCCCATTGATTAGCCGCGTCGATGTGAGACTTTCTCCTTTTTGTCTTCTCCACATAACCCCCTCATTATATTCTATTCCACCCATAGTGCTATATCCATGGCTCAAGCTCATGTATTGCGTGAAAGTTGAAAAAAGTTTGAGATTACTAAAGTATGAAACAATTGCTTGGCTTGTCATCGGGGTTGTGCATGATGAGAGCATTCTTGTGTGAAGAAAATGGAGCATGACCAAACTATATGATTTTGTAGGGATGAACTTTCTTTGGCCATGTTATTTTGAGAAGACATGATTGCTTAGTTAGTATGCTTGAAGTATTATTGTTTTTATCTGAATATTCTTGCTACAATAAAGAGAAATACATGATGAATATGTTAGGTAGCATTCCACATCAAAAATTCTATTTTTATCATTTACCTACTCGAGGACGAGCAAGAATTAAGCTTGGGCATGCTGATACGTCTCCAATGTATCTATAATTTTTGATTGTTCCAGGCTATTATATTATCTGTTTTGGATGTTTATGGGCTTTATTAAACACTTTTATATTATTTGTGCGACTAACCTATTAACCTAGAGCCCAGTGCCAGTGCCAGTTTCTGTTTTTCCTTGTTTTAGAGTATTGCAGAAAAGGAAAATCAAACGGAGTCCAATTGCCCTGAAACTTCACGGAACTTATTTTTGGACCAGAAGAAACCCACGGAGTATCAAAGATGGACCAGGAGAGTCCTGGGCTGCCCACGAGGGTGGGGGGCGCGCCCACCCCCTTGTGCGCACCCCCTGCCTCGTGGACAGCCCGGAGGTCCACCGACGTACTTCTTCCTCCCATATATACCCATATACCCTAAAAACTTCGGGGAGGAGAATAGATAGGGAGTTCCGCCGCCAGAAGTCTCCGTAGCCATCGAAAACCAATCTAGACCCGTCCCGGCACCCTACCGGAGGGGGCAATCCCTCTCCGGTGGCTATCTTCACCATCTTGGTGCTCTCCATGACGAGGAGGGAGTAGTTCTCCCTCGGGGCTGAGGGTATGTACCAGTAGCTATGTGTTTGATCTCCCTCTCTCTCTCGTGTTCTTGAGGTGATACGCTCTTGATGTATCGCAAGCTTTGCTATTATATTTGGATCCTATGATGTTTCTCCCCCTCTACTCTCTTTTAATGGATTGCGTTTTCCCTTTGAAGTTATCTTATCGGATTGAGTCTTTAAGGATTTGAGAACACTTGATGTATGTATTGCGTGGGATACCTGTGGTGACAATGGGGTATTCTATGATCCACTTGATGTATGTTTTGGTGATCAACTTGCGGGTTCCGTGAGAATCTATGCATAGGGGTTGGCACACGTTTTCGTCTTGACTCTCCGGTAGAAACTTTGGGGCTCTCTTTGAGGTTCTATGTGTTGGTTGAATAGATGAATCTGAGATTGTGTGATGCATATCGTATAATCATACCCACGGATACTTGAGGTGACATTGGAGTATCTAGGTGACATTAGGGTTTTGGTTGATTTGTGTCTTAAGGTGTTATTCTAGTACGAACTCTAGGGCTGTTTGTGACACTTATAGGAATAGCCCAATGGATTGATTGGAAAGAATAACTTTGAGGTGGTTTCGTACCCTACCATAATCTCTTCGTTTGTTCTCCGCTATTAGTGACTTTGGAGTGACTCTTTGTTGCATGTTGAGGGATAGTTATATGATCCAATTATGTTATTATTGTTGAGAGGACTTGCACTAGTGAAAGTATGAACCCTAGGCCTTGTTTCAACGCATTGCAATACCGTTTGTGCTCACTTTTATCATTGGTTACCTTGCTGTTTTTATATTTTCAGATTACAAAAACCTGTATCTACCATCCATATTCTCTTCGCTGAACTAGTGCACCTATACAATTTACCATTGTATTGGGTGTGTTGGGGACACAAGAGACTCTTTGTTATTTGGTTGCAGGGTTGTTTGAGAGAGACCATCTTCATCCTACGCCTCCCAAGGATTGATAAATCTTAGGCCATCCACTTGAGGGAAATTTGCTACTGTCCTACGAACCTCTACACTTGGAGGCCCAACAACGTCTACAAGAAGAAGGTTGTGTAGTAGACATCAGACCCCAAGTAGGATTCGGCCTACTTGGGGGTGCCTCCTGGCTGCTCCCCTCTCCCCCACCTATATATATGTGGGAGTGGGGCGCCACACATAATGACGACAATCTCTTAGCCGTGTGCGGTGCCCCCCCTCCACAGTTTTGTCCCTCGGTCATATTTTCGTAGTGCTTAGGCGAAGCCCCGCAGAGATAGCTTGACCACCACCATCACCACGCCGTCGTGATGCCGAACTCGTCCACTACTTCCCATCTTGCTATATCAAGAAAACGAGGACGTCACCAAGCTGAACGTGTGCTGAACGCGGAGGTGCCGTACATTCGATACTTGATCGGTTGGATCGCGAAGAAGTTCGACTACATCAACCACGTTAACAAACGCTTCCTCTCACGGTCCACGAGGGTACGTAGACACATTCTCCCCTCTCATTGCTATGCATCTCCATGGATAGATCTTACGTGTGCATAATTTTGTTTTGTTTTTCCATGGAATGTTTCCCAACACTATTCCTATAAGTGTCACAAACAACCCTAGAGTTCGTACTAAACTAACACCATATGATACACATCAACCAACTCTAATGTCACCTAGATACTCCAATGTCACCCCAAGTATCCGTGAGTTTATTATTCAATATGCATCAAACAACTTAAGATTCATAATATTCAATCCAACACAAAGAACTTCAAAGAGTGCCCCAAGATTTCTACCGGATAAAGTAGGACGAAAACATGCATCAACCCCTATGCATAGATTACACCAATGTCACCTTGGAAATCCGGAAGTTGAGTGCCAAAACATACATCAAGGGAATCAATAGAACACACCATTGTCACCACATGTGTCCACATGCAAGACATACATCAAGTGCTCTCAAATCCATAAAAGTATTCAAACTGATAATAGTGAGACCTCAAAGGCAAAAACTCAATTCATCACAACAAGATAGAGAGGGAGAAACACCATATGATCCAACTATATTAACAAAGCTCGCGGTACATCAAGATCATTCCAAATCAAGAATACAAGAGAGAGAGAGAGAGAGATCAAACACACAGCTAATGGTACATACCCTCAGCCTCGAGGGTGAACTAGTACCTCCTTGTCATGGTGGCCGCCGGGATGATGAAGATGGCCTCCGGTGATGATTTCCCCCCTCCAGCAGGGTGCCGGAATAGGGCTCCACATGGTATTCTAAAGGTACAGTGGCTTGCGGCGGCGGAGTTGAAGTTCTAGATTAACTTTCGGGGGGTTATGAATATATAGGAATTTTTGGCATTGGTCTCACGCAAAGAGGTGCCACAAGGGGCCCACGAGGCACCAGGGCACGCCCAGGTGGCTTGTGGGGCCCCTGTGGGTCTTCTGGTGTTCACGGAAGCTTACTGGTTTTCTTTTGTTCCAAAAAATCGTCAAAAAGTTTCAGCACATTCCGAGAACTTTTATTTCTGCACAAAAACAACACCACGGTAGTTCTGCTGAAAACAACGTTAGTCTGGGTTAGTTCCATTCAAATCATACCCAAACTATACATAATTATTATAAACATGGCATGAAATTTAGATACGTTGGAGATGTATTAATACGTGGATATCGAGATTGGTAAATTACACGGCTAAAGAAGCATGATTAAAACATACTCCTGCAACCTATCTTACAAGCTAGTCTTAGAGGCATTGTCCCCAAGGAGACGTATGAAGCTATTGCCTAATTAGGAAGATTTTTTAAGGAGTTGTGTGCGAAGACATTAAGAATCGATGCCGTCGAACCATTGGAACGTGAAATTCCTGAAAGTCTATGCAAGCTTGAGAAGATCATCCCACGTGCTTTCTACCGCTAAGTAGTTTGTTTCCAGAATTGCTAGGTACTCTGTGATAGTGAATTATGCTTCACATGTGATATATTTAGATTATGATCCAATGATAATAATGTCTGAATTTGATGTTGGTGGCTCAAAATGGTGTAATGCCACCACTTGGGCTACAAAATATTGCATGATAGCATTTTGATCCTATTTTTCTTCCCATGGTTCATAAATGATGCGATGGCAGCAAAATTGGGTACAACATGCTACCAAATAAAAGAAAACCTTTTTCTTCTCGATTTTTTTGGCCACTAGTGTGCAAAGCAGGGCAAACACACTATGTTGATTCGCTATTAGGAGTGATCAACTTGGGACAAATGCTACTAGTTGAGCTATTATTAGCGACGTTTAGGTTGGACGCTACTGGTAGGTTATTCATTAGCAGCATTTGGAGCACACACTGCTAGTTGTAAACTACCAGCGAAAGTAGGTGGCGTTCGCGTAGAACAGTGCTAGTAGGAACTTAGAGATGCTGCTAATGAGGGGTCACGTACTAGTGTGAGAACTCTCTCAAGATATCCATGAAGAATAAAAATATTGAACAACAATCTAGGTGAGGTGACGTCAAATATAGTTGACTAATGTGTTTTTGAAGATCCCTTTGTGCGAAATTTCATCTAGACATTCAAATTATAGTTTATATCTTAATTAAGAAGTTTGTTTGCTCATTAAATGGTGATGTTTTTCTTTTGGATTAAGATCTTATTATTGGAATCTACTAAACATACATATGCCGTTCTGTTATATATTTTAAAACTTATTTTTTTTATATTCTAATTCTTTGTTCCATTACAACTCTTTCTATGGATAATTTTAGTTTGTCACAAGTATTACTTCAAACAAGTTTATCCATTGCAACATAAGCGGCGTCCATTATTTCTTCACTGCAACATAAGCACTATATCTCAAATGACGGGACATGGCCCACATATGGACTAGGTATGGAAGTTTCACTACTTTTCTTCCTTCGTTTGTGATTCCACTGAAGACACATGTAGCTGCGGGGTTGGCATGCTTGAGCCCGTGGACTCGAAGGACAACCGATTTGCAATTTCTTGGTTGATCCGCATCAACTCTTGGTAGTACTCCTTGCACTCCTCATGGTTAAGATCCTCTATGTTCATGAAGAGATACCTAGAAACAGTTCCAACGCTCTCTTCCTTGGCCTTCTCAAAGCGTTCATTGGTCTCTTTTGCTCTCTGTTTTTCCACCACAATCTCTCTTTCTAACCGGGCTACCTCCTCTTGCAACAACGCAATCCTTACCTTCTTCGCCTCATACTCGACCTTCCCCACACCCGACCTCCTCCCTCTCTTTGGCATACTGGAAGTGGATATGATCTAAAGTGATTTGTGACTAGATGACTAGAAGTATCCTTCTCGAGATATTGCTCTTGGGGAAGACACGAGTTATGGTTTGAAAGAGGGGATGGTGACCCTTTATATAGATGGAAGTGGGGTCCAAAGCAAAACCTTTTATCAATGTCCTCTAAAGAAAATATGCTACACAACAACAAAGGTTTTAATTATTTTCTAAACATAGGTTGTTGGATAAGGACACATCAAATTAATCACAGAAAAATGTATGTACACATTTAAAGCATTTGAATTTTTGGCTAAAAATATGCTACACGACAATGAGGGATGTAATTATTTTCTAAACAAAGATCATCGGATAAAGTCACTTGAAATTAAGCATGGAGAAAAGCATGTAGACATTTGTATCTCATGCATTATACCGATATGTGTCCAATGTATCTACAAATTAGCATGTTTCTGGATATTAACCTTTAGTTATGCATTTTTTGTGTTTTAAAAGCGACGGACTGCATAAAAAAGGTTGCTATCATAAGGGGTAATATAAAGTGACGTTCCTTTACATTAAGAGCTTGCACATCCAAAAATAGAAAGCGCATGCGAACCTCTGCTTCCCTTTGCGAAAGACCTATCTTTTAATTTTTTTGTATTTATTTTTATGCAAGAGTCAATAATGTTTATCCCTATTCCTTTCTATGTACTCTTTAATTGGCAAGCATAATGTGGTGGGGAAAGATCCAGTTATATATATCCAGTTGGATGTAGGTGAACGTGAGTTATTATTGTTGAAATTATCCTCGAGATAAACAAGTTGGGTGGTGAACATTATAAACCCCCATTTTCCTATGTGTTTGACTGAAACTTTTGCTCTATATATATGTCATGAGTGTCAGTAATCATAGAAGACTAAATGATAGTTGAGTATGTGAACTTGCTAAACAAAGCTCTTATATACACTTTTTCTGAAAATATGATGGATTGTGATTGTTTCAATGACTGATATCTAGTTTGTTAGTTCTCAATAAAGTTTATGTTTCATACTTTAGTTTGTGAATGAATTGTTACTTTAGCATGAGAAGTTTTATGGTGATATATTGCTGCTATGATAATGACCATGATGCTTTCATCTTTGTATTTTATTTTTCTCGACACCTCTCTCTCTAAGCATGTAACCATGATTATCGATTTTGGCTTTCGCTTGAGGACAAGTGTGGTCTAAGCTTGTGGGAGTTGATACATCCATTTTGCATCATGTTTCCCTACTGTTATTTCTTATGTTTTGGATTTTTATTTCACTTTATGATGCAATTATTATGCCTTTTCTCTCCTATTTTGCAAGTTTCACATGAAGAAGGAGATTATCGGCAGCTGGAATTCTGGACCAGAAAACACTATAACAGAGATATCTATTCTACACAACTACAAATGACCTGGAAATTTACAAAGAATTATATTGGAATATATAAAAATTGTGACGGAAGAAATATCAGGAGGGGATCCACCAGGAAGCGACAAGCCTGGGGGAGGCCCTACCCCCTGGCCCCCCAAGCTTGTGGGTCACCTGGCAGGCCTCTGGTGCTCATCTTCTGCTATATGAAGCCATTTGCCCTAGAAAAGATAAGAGCAGGACTTTCAGGACGAAGCGCCGCGTCTTGAGGCGGAACCCGAGCAGGAGCACTTTTGTTCTCCGGGGAGCGATTCCACTGGGGATACTTCCCTCTGGGAGGGGGAAATTGAAGCCATTGAAATCACCAATGATCCTCTCATCATGGGAGGACCGATCTTCATCAACATATTAACTAGCACGATCTCATCTCTAACCCCAGTTCATCTCTTGTATTCAATCTCGATGCGGAGGAAGGCCTCGCAAACTATAATGAAGGAGGTGAGGTGGAGGATAGAGTTTCGGGCTAGATGGTGGAAATCGAGCCCGTAAAAGAACATGACCCCGCGCACGAAGGGGTGCAGCGGGAACCCCAGACCACCCTCTCCCCTGGATTGGGAGCGGGTACCCATTGTTTTGGGTTTGGCACTCAGGTGTTGACCTCAGCGGGGATTTACCCCATGCCACGCAGCTCCAAGATGGCTCCCTTCGTAAGGAGGAACCAGCCCAGTGCCCCTTGAGCTTGGCGTCTGCCATTGCTAGGGATGGAGACTAGGATGCATTACGTAGGATCGGGCCAAGATTAGATCTGGGTGGTGGAGGTCGAGTGGTAGCAGGCGAGGAGAAATGAGAGCATGCTTTTTCCGTCGCTATCTCTTTACTCTTATATAGGCTGATAAAAGGCCAATAGTCCCTCTGTGCCATTGAAATCGCTACTCCCCACAAAAGATGTTGTTATGTGTACGGGGAGAAACAAAATCTTAATGACATCCCTAAGAAAATGGGCACGATCTCCATTTTGATGGGACATGCCTATAAAAAGATTGCCTCCGGCCGTGATTTGGATGAGCAGTAATTCCTCGTCAAGTCGTGGGTGGTGCCGCTTCGATAAAGATGTCAGGCTAGAAAGCACTGTCCACACCTATGCGGCAGGCCTTCGTGGTTAAGTAACCTCGCGTCTTCGGGCAGTGATACGTCTCCAACGTATCTATAATTTTTTATTGTTCCATGCTATTATATTTTCAATCTTGGATGCTTTATATGCATTATTATGCTATTTTATATCATTTTTGGGACTAACCTATTAACCTAGTGCCAAGTGCCAGTTGATGTTTTTCCTTGTTTTTGCCTTACAAAAAATCAATACGAAACGGAGTCCAAATGGAATGAAACTTTTTGACAATTTTTCTTGGACCACAAGACACCCTGGAAGCTTTAGGAGGAGGAGGCCAGAAGAGCCAAGGGGTGGCCACAAGCTCACAGGGCGCACCCTCCAAGCTTGTGGGCCCCTCGTGGCACTTCCAACCTTAATTTTTATTCTATAAATACCCAAATATTCCTCGTAGACCAGAGGGCACACCAAAAATACTTTTCCTCCACGGCAAGTTTCTGTTCTCGCAATATCCCATATGGAGGCCTTTTCGGGTACTCTGCCGAAGGGGGATTCCACCATGGAGTGCTTCTACATCAACCTTGCCGACCTTCTGATGATGTGTGAGTAGTTTACCATAGACCTACGAGTCCATAGCTAGTAGCTAGATGGCTTCTTCTCTCTCTTTGATCTTCAATACAATGTACTCCACGATGTTCTTGGAGATCTATTTGATGTAATCTTCTTTTGCAGTGCATTTTTTTAGATCCGATGAATTGTGGGTTTATGATCAGATTATCTATGAATATTATTTGAGTCTTCTCTGAACTCTTTTGTGCATGAATAAGATATCTTTGTATTTCTCTCCGATCTATTGATTTGGTTTGGCCAACTAGATTGATTTTTCTTGCCATGGGAGAGGTGCTTTGAAATGGGTTCAATCTTGCGGTGCTTATTCCCATTGATAGAAAGGGACATGACACATATTTGTATTGTTTACATTAAGGATAAAAAGGCGGGGTTTGTTCATATTGATTGGATATATCCCTCTAAATCATGTCATCTTGCTTAAGGCATCACTCAGTTCTTGTTAACTTTATAAACTAGATGCATGCTGGATAGCGGTCAACGTGTGGAGTAATAGTAGTAGATGCACGCATGAGTCGCTCTAGTTGTGACGGACGTTGAGGGAGTCCTGGATTAGGGGGTCTCTGGACAGCCGGACTATATCCTTTGGCCGGACTGTTGGACTATGAAGATACAAGATTTAAGACTTCGTCCCGTGTCCGGATGGGACTCTACTTGGCGTGGAAGGCAAGCTAGGCAGTACGGATATGTATATCTCCTCCTTTGTAACTGACCTTGTGTAACCCTAGCCTTCTCCGGTGTCTATATAAACCGGAGGGTTTTAGTCTGTAGGACAACATACAATCATACCATAGGCTAGCTTCATCAAGAGGGCCCGAAGTAGATCAACATACAACCCTAGCCTTCTCGTGGTAGATCAACTCTTGTACTACTCATATTATCAAGAACAATCAAGCAGGAAGTAGGGTATTGCCTCCATCAAGAGGGCCCAAACCTGGGTAAACATCGTGTCCCCTGCCTCCTGTTACCATCCGCCTTAGACGCATAGTTCGGGACCCCCTACCCGAGATCTGCCGGTTTTGACACCGACATTGGTGCTTTCATTGAGAGTTCCACTGTGTCGTCGCCATAAGGCTTGATGGCTCCTTCGATCATCGCTAGCGATGCGGTCTAGGGTAAGGTTTTCCTCCCCAGAAAAATCTTCGTATTCGGCGGCTTCGCACTACAGGCCAATTCGCTTGGCCATCTAGAGCAGATTGAGAGTTACGCCCCTGGCCATCAGGTCAGATTTGGAAACTTGAACTACACGACCGACATCCGTGGAGACTTGATCTTCGACGGATTCGAGCCCATGATGGATGCGCCGCACAGCCATGACGAGCATGGCGTAACTCTGCTGTCGGACTGTGTTCGGAGGATCGCATCCACAACTGCTCCGGCCATTAATCTGGGGCAAATCACGCCACCCGAGTGCGGAGGGATAGACCCCGCCATGGTGGCTGCACTCTCAGTGGCGATAGAGCCGGATACTGACTTCACCCCTCACGAGAGCTGTGACGCCGAACCACTGGATTCATCTCGGGCCACGGACTCCGAGTCGCTCACATTCGTACCTGTTGAGTTCGACTGGGCACCGATCATGGAGTTCACCTCCGCGGATATCTTTCAGCACTCACCTTTCGGAGATGTGCTAAATTCATTAAGGTCTCTCTCCCTGTCAGGAGAACCTTGGCCGAACTATGTCCGGCTAGAATGGGATACGGACGACGAAGAAATTCGCTGCCCACCCACCACGCACTTGGTAGCCACTGTCGACGACTTAACCGACATGCTCAACTTCGACTCCGAAGACATCGACGGCATGGACGACGATGCAGGAGACGAACAGGAACCACCGCCCACAGGGCGGCGGACCACCACTTCATCACATGAAGTATACATGGTGGATACACCCAGAGAGGGCAATGGCGAAGAGACAGCGGAGGATGCACCCTCCAAGCAACCCAAGCGCCAAGGTCAGCGGCGCCGATCTAAGTCCCGCCATAGCAAAAACAGCGATAACAGCGCAAGAGGACATAATAGCCCACTCGACTCTGGAAGAAACGCCAACTGCACCACCCTGGTGACAGAGCACGATCAAGATGCAAACTGCAAACATAGTACGGACCCAACATCCGAACACGATGACGCCAAGGATAAACCTCATCAAACCCCGTTGGGGGAGGAAAATAGTCTGGACGAAGATGCACACATCATCCCGGAAATGCACCTGGAGCAAGAGAACCTCCGCGGAAGGCTTATTGCCACAACGAAGAGCCTGAAGAAACAGAAGCAAAGGCTTAAGGCTGCACAAGATACGCTCAACAGCAGGTGGAACAAAGTAACAAAGTATGGTGGAAGTTACCACACAAATAGCTATCCAAAGCGCAAGTTATTACCGGAATTCGACGATGAGGCCTTAGAGCCCACACAGCCGAAGAACGATACGGCCAACCGGCCGGATCCACCACCTTGTGAGCGCGATAGTGCGACTAACAAGGTCGCGCATAAGTCAACACACAATCTACGTGAGAACTTGCGCCAAAAATCTGGCGCAACCAGATCCATCTACATATCTAGGAAGCGTGCTCCGATACAAAACCAAAACCGAATACTACAACCGTCCGAACGCCATGGCACATCCCAATATAGGGGTGTAGCACACCCCCTATGTTTCACTGATGAGGTACTGGATCACGAATTCTCAGAGGGATTCAAAGCGGTGAACATAGAGGCGTATGACGGGACCACAGACCCTAGAGTCTGGATAGAGGACTTTATCCTCCATATTCATATGGCTCGTGGAGACGATCTCCATGCCATTAAATACTTGCCCCTCAAGCTCAAAGGGCCAGCTCGGCACTTGCTGAAAAGCCTCCCCGAAAACTCAATTGGAAGTTGGGAGGAGCTCGAGGACGCTTTTCGGGCTAATTTTCAAGGGACTTATGTCTGACCTCCGGATGCAGAAGATTTAAGTCATATAATCCAACAGTCCGGAGAGTCCGCCCGAAAGCTTTGGAACAGGTTCCTCACCAAGAAGAACCAAATCGTCGACTGTCTGGACGCCGAAGCCTTAGCAGCTTTCAAACACAGCGTCCGAGACGAATGGCTCTCCAGACACCTCGGCCAAGAAAAACCGAGAACAATGGCATCCCTAACAAGCCTCATGACCCGCTTTTGTGCGGGCGAGGACAACTGGTTGGCCCATAGCAGCACCAGTGACCCAAGCACATACGAAGTCAGGGATGGCAATGGTAAACCACGACGCAATAAAAACAAGCATCGAAATAAAGAAGGCAGCCCAGATAACACGGCGGTAAACGCCGGATTCAGGGGCTCCCTACCAGGTCAGAGGAAAAAGCCTTTCAAAGGGAGCAGAGAAGGACAATCTGGCCTAAACAAAATTCTTGACAAACTCTGTCAGATTCACGGCACCCTAGACAAACCTGCAAATCATACCCACAGAGAATGTTGGGTCTTCAAGCAGGCCGGCAAGCTAAACGCCGAACACAAAGGGGAAGAGACACCAAGCGAAGATGAGGATGAACCTCGCCAGCAAAGCGCCGGAGGACAGAAAAAGTTCCCACCAGAGGTCAAAACAGTAAACGTGATCCATGTGACAAAGGGGAGAAGCAAGCATGCACTCCGATGCACATGAGCCATAGATCCCAGCACCCCTGGGTTCAACCCCTGGTTGGCCTGCCCGATCACTTTTGATCGTAGGGATCACGATACAAATATCCGGCGCGAAGGAATGACGGCCTTGGTGTTATACCCAATCATAAATGGGTACCATTTCACACGAGTCTTCATGGACGGCGGCAGTGATCTAAATCTGATATATCAGGACACAGTCCGCAAAATGGGGATAGACCCGACACAAATAAGCCACAGTAATACTACCTTCAAGGGAGTAATACCTAGCCAAGAGGCCCCCTGTACGGGCTCTCTACTACTAGAGGTGATATTCGGTTCTCCCAATAACTTCCGAAGCAAAAGGTTAACTTTTCACATCGCTCCATTCCGAAGTGATTATCAAGCACTACTCGGAAGGGCGGATTTCGCTCGTTTTAACGCCATACCGCATTATGCTTTTCTCAAGCTCAAAATGCCCGGTCCACATGGCATCATCTCAGTTAGCAGAAATACCGAACGTTTTTTACGTATGGACGAGAATGCAGCGGCTCTAACAGCCGCAAACTAGATGGCCTCGCCAACCCGAAGAAATGGCAGGTCGTCAAGACCACGGACACGGTTAGACGAGTCCAGTGTTCCATCATATACACATAAGATGGGTTTGATGATCAAACCCTCATAAATGATACCAGGGGCTTCCCGCGTGTAGTCAGGGCCAGCCCGGCTCAACTTGGTTTCTCTTAAATCTTGATAGTTCATTTATAGCAACCAATTCTTTTTTTTGGCACGACAACTTTCAGCTAAGTTCTTTCCTTTTACAGATGACAATCATGCTACACCCGTCCAGGACACGGCACAACGGAGATACATGCACAGACGTGCAGCAGGGACCCGCCCAAAGGTTTCTTTTTAGATTAAGACCCTGCGTAAACCTTTTTTACTGTCTCTTGTTGCTCACATCCTCTGGATACTCCACATAACCGAGAAGGATGCTGGCGGTATTGGCATGTGGCCACGCCAGTATTTTGCACGTAACTGGACACATGGGGTTTCTTATTAAGGGCATTGTTTAGCCCGGTATAAGTTATAAAGACCGAACACCTTAGGGAGTGTTCGGCGTCGCGAGTTTGGCCCTATATGCATCAGCTCCGAATCATGTCTTTGGTCAAATGTTGGGGTTTCCCGGCTCCCATCTTTTGGTACCTTACTTCCCATTATATCGGCTAAGGTAGCACTGGGAGTACTACTGCGATTGTGCCCTGGTTCATCCGAACGAGCACCTTAGTAGAGAAAGCCGAAAACTGACTGTCATGATACAGCGAGAGACTGGTCAACCACTCGATGACTAATCAGAATCTTCAGGATTTCTCCGCATTAACAAAGGGTCGTTGCCCGGTCATGTACGTACGTGCCCCGTATTCGGACGAGTGCAGAAGTACCAGGGGCTATATAGTAGCCCCACTGTCAAACTCCTATGGCTAAGTGAAAGTGTTAAAGCAATATAGTCCGATTGCCTCGTTCGCTGCACTATCACCTCCTTAACGGACCAAGCCATTGGATCAAGTGTGGATATGCATTTTTTGCGAACACCCCCGCATTATATGCGTGGGGGCGGAAGCCAACGACTGCAAACTTTCAGGTTATATACATATATACATAAACGTTCGCACAGGAGGCATCATAGTACTTTCGGGCAAAAGTATAAATACAACCTTGATAATTCAATAAAACATTGTTTTTACAATGGGAATACATGTCACTCAAACATAATATTCTTCAAGCACTGAGCCTCTATCGATTGAGCGCCTTCAAGAACTTCTTCAAATTAGTGCTCGGCAGCCACTCGGCCTACGGCCGAACCCTGTGTCGCAACAGTGGTGGCCTCCATTTCCGCCCAGTATGTCTTGACACGGGCAAAGGCCATCCACGCACCCTCTATGCACGCCGATCTCTTTACAGCATCGATGCGTGGCACAACACCAAGGAATTGTTGCACTAAACTAAAGTAGCTATTCGGCCTTGGCCCTCTCGGCCACAGGTGATCTACAACGGACCTCATGGCACCTCCGGACAATCTATGGAGCTCGATCCACACGGCCATTTGCTCATTCAATAGCAGCGGACGGGCTGGAGCATGAAACTGTGACCAAAACAGTTTTTCCACTTCGTGATCTTTCTGATCCTTGAAGTATTCGGCCGCATCAGCAGCACTTGCAGCCAAATCCATGTAGGCATCCGTAGAACTCCATAGCCGGTCCAGAGGTGCATACTTAGGATCCCCGAACTTAGTCCACAACAAGAAGGGCTTCCCAGATACAATATCAGCAGCTTGATGCAGCTCCTCCTTCGTCGCTCTAATTTTGGAGCGGGCTTCCTTGGCAGCCACAAGGGCCTTCTCCAGGTCCGTCTCCTTCGCTCGGTTTCCTTCTTCAAGAAGCTTGTAACGGTCAGCGGCATCTTTTAACTCTACAACCATCTTGGCTATTTTTTCCTTGCTCTCGCAATGTGCGGCCTGTTCGGCCCTTAACTCTTCGGCCGCCTTTAGAGCGGCCACATTGCTACTCCTTGCTTGCTCCTTGGCTCGGGTAAGCTCTGCCCGAAGGGTCTCCACGGTGGCAGCTCCATCTGCAATCACAACATATTAAAGATACTGGCATGATGCTCCTCTTACTATGTGTCAATCACCGGAAAAATCACTTACCCCGTGCCTCGTCAAGCCGCTTGTTGACAAGCACGATGTCGGCATCTACCGCATCCAGTTGCCGCTTTAGCTCGGCAAACGCACCAGTCCGGCTAGCCACCGGAGCTTCAGCCACCTGCACATCACGGCGGTCTGGTTATTACCTGGGACTATGATACTCTGTTTGCCGCCGTTTTCAACGACAACCAGAGTCTTAGGCGCTACTATCTGCATAGGGCACACCTAACATGTGCGGTACTATAAAAAACATACACTATTTCACATACCTCGAAGCCTTTTAGTAGACTCATAAATGCTTCATGCAAACCTCTTTCGGCGGATGAAATTCTTTCAATTACCGTACCCATCTGCGTACGATGCGCTTCCGAGACGGCCGCTTGCCCTAGAAGATCCTTCAGCGCGTCCGACCGCATACTATACGGACCCTTGCTGCCGCTCTCTTTAGGAGCCGGATACTGGGGATCCCGGGTAGCCAAAGGGTTATCCTCTGACCTTGGCAGATCCGGAGATACCCCTCGCGACGACACTTCAAGGTCGCCTGCTTCATGAGACGGGGAGTTAGGGGGAGGCGTTTCGCTCTCCATCATCTCCGGAAGAAGATCCCCCGAAGACGAACTCTGTCGAGATGGGCTACAATCCGGACTGCAATTTATAAAGCACGAGTTATTGTCTTCGGAAGTAAGGTAGGATATTTCCACCATTAAGTATGTTTCGACTACTTATAGCTCGGTAGAGGGCTGATCCCCGCACGGACATTGTGCGGCAAGAATACCCTCCGAGGCAGGACCCTTTGATGAAGATTTCTTCTCCCGTTTGGAAACCTTAGTTTCCGGATCTTCAAAGGTAGTCCTCTTCCTTCCCCGGGGAGCAAGAATGTCAGATTCTTCCCTTTGGCCGTCCTCCCTCGTGGAGGCACTCATTCCCCTTGTTGGAATGAGTAGCGAGTGAGGCCCGCTTTCGCCCTCTCTATTCCCCCCATCATCTTCCTTTGAGGGCACTGGATAAGGTGCCGGCTCGAGCATCTTGTCCAGTACCGGATTGTCCAAGCCCTCAGGAAGGGGGGCCGAACACCTGATCATCATCGCCTTTGTTATCCAATCCTGGTCAAAGAGCGGCTCTTTAGAATGATGTCATGATAAATAAAAGGATAGCAGGTTCGACATGGGATTACTTACTTGGGCAGCAGGGCGGTTGCAGCTCAGACCCATGTCCTCGGTGGTGTCCGGACACTCTATTTGGGGTCCGAAGAACGATTTGTACATCTCCTCGTGCGTCATGCCGAGGAAATGCTGAATAGCTCACAGTCCTTCCGGGTTGAATTCCCACATGCGGAGGGGCCGGCGTTTGCAAGGCTGGACTCGATGAACTAGCATAACTTGCATTACCATAACCAGACTAAAATATCTCTCAAAGAGATCTCGGATACGGCTTTGCAGTATTGGCACGTCCTTGGCTGGACCCCAGCTCAGCCCCCTGCGGATCCATGAAATCAGTTGTGGTGGGGGGCCCGAGCGAAAGGTAGGGGCAGCTACCCACTTGGCACTTCGGGGAGCTGTGATGTAGAACCACTCCCACTGCCACAATCCGGATACCTCTGGGAAGGAACCCTCAGGCCATGGAGCGTCAGCGATTTGCTTATTAAAGTGCCTCCGCACGCTGCGTGCTGCCCCTCAATCATCTTCGGCTTCACATCGTAGGTCTTGAGCCACAAGCCGAAGTGAGGGGTAATGCGGAGGAAGGCCTCACATACAACAATAAATGATGAGATGTGAAGAAGGGAATCCAGGGCCAGATCGTGAAAATCTAGCCCGTAATAGAACATAAGACCCCTAACAAAGGGATCCAGAGCGAGGCCTAGTCCTCGGAGGAAGTGGGAGACGAACACGACGCTCTCGTTGGGTTCGGGAATAGGGACGACCTATCCTCGGGCAGGCAGCCGATGCGGAATTTCGGCGGTTAGATATCTGGCCTCGATCAACTTCTTGATGTCTTCCTCTGTGATAGAGGAAGGCATCCACCGACCTTGTAGGTTGGATCCGGACATAGTTGAAGGTCCGAAGCGCCTGACCTGAGCTTTGGGTGTTACAACTCGAGGTGGGGGAAGGATTCGATTGAGCACGGGAGGGAAAAAATAAAAAGCCTTGTCCCTTTATAAAGAGGGTGAATATCAAGCGTCCTCCTCATGGCCGTTTGGGACTTGCCTAAGATCTAGGAGTCCTACCAATAGGCACGGTTGGGTTACCCACGACAGTATTGATGAGAATCCCGTGATAAGGGGGACACGATCTCTGCTTTGACGAGACGTGTCAAGAAAACCGCCTCGCGTTATGTGCGGAGCTGGCTGAGAAAAACGGTTCGAATAATGACCGAGCCATGGCGTGATTTCATGCCGTCAAAACGTGTCAGCAGATTAGATTTGTGGAAATGTTATTCTCTCTACAATAGTACGTGGAACTTATTTTTCAGGGCCGGACACTATCCTTGTATTCAGAACTCTTCCATGATGTATGCGGAGGAGGAACCCGCCTTGCAATGCCGAACACAACACTGCGTGCTGGACTCATAGTCATTGAAGCCTGGTTCAGGGGCTACTAAGGGAGTCCTGGATTAGGGGGTCTCCGGACAGTCGGACTATATCCTTTGACCGGACTGTTGGACTATGAAGATACAAGATTGAAGACTTCGTCTCGTGTCCGGATGGGACTCTATCTGGCGTGGAAGGCAAGCTAGGCAGTACGGATATGTATATCTCCTCCTTTGTAACCGACCTTGTGTAACCCTAGCCCCCTCCGGTGTCTATATAAACTGGATGGTTTTAGTCTGTAGGACAACATACAATCATACCATAGGCTAGCTTCTAGGGTTTAGCCTCTCTGATCTTGTGGTAGATCAACTCTTGTACTACCCATATTATCAAGAAGAATCAAGCAGGAAGTAGGGTATTACCTCCATCAAGAGGGCCCGAACCTGGGTAAACATCGTGTCCCCTGTCTCCTGTTACCATCCGCCTTAGACGCACAGTTTGGGACCCCCTACCCGAGATCCACCGGTTTTGACACCGACAGACGTGATGCCTATGTTCATGATCATTGCCTTAGATATTGTCATAACTATGCACTTTTCTGTCAATTGATCAAAGTAATTTGTTTACCCACCGTATGATTTCTTTCAAGAGAGAAGCCTCTAGTGAAAACTATGGCCCTCGGGTCTATTTTTATCATATTATTTTCAGACCTATAAATTCAAAAACACAAAAATACCATGCTGCAATTTATTTACTTTTATCTTATTTTGCACTTTTAGTTATCTTTATATCTATCACTATCAGATCTCATCCTTGCAAGTAACCTTGAAGGGATTGACAACCCCTTTATCGCGTTGGGTGGACAAAAAGCCCATTTTTGTCATGATTTTTTTCATAGAAGTAGGAGCCCACCACATCTATGATGATACCGGATTTTGTCACAATTATCGTCATAGAAGTGTCATAAGCATGACAGGAAAAAAATTCGTTCGGCCCAAAATGTCACGGATGTGTCTTTTTTTGTAGTGAATTAAAATTCTTTCACAGTAGTAGCATAATTTCTTTGGGCACTACCTAAGTTTCGCTAGCATAATTGATAACATTTAATTTCTTATCAATTAATTGTCCTAGAACAACACCAACAGCATAATCACTAGCATCACACATAATTTCAAAAGGCAAGTTCCAATCATGTGGTTGAACAATAGATGCAGAAGTTAAGGCTTTCTTAAGTGTTTCAAAGGCTTCTACACAATAATCATCAAAAACAAATGGAACATCCTTTTGTAAAAGATTAGTAAGAGGCCTAGAAATTTTTGAGAAGTCTTTAATAAATCTCCTATAGAAACCAACATGACCAAGGAAACTACGGATACCTTTAATGTCTTTAGGACATGGCATTTTCTCAATTGCATCAACTTTAGCTTTATCCACCTCAATACCTCGTTCAGAAATTTTATGACCCAAGACAATGCCTTCATTAACCATAAAGTGGCACTTCTCCCAATTCAAAACAAGATTAGTTTGTTCACATCTCTGCAAAACTCGATTAAGGTTGCTTAAGCAATCATCAAAAGAAGTTCCATAAACAGAAAAAATCATCCATGAATACATCAACATTCTTTTCACAAAATCAGAGAATATAGCAGTCATACATCTTTGAAAGGTATTAGGCACATTGCATAAACAAAAGGAATACGTCTATAAGTGTAGGTTCCAAAAGGACTAGTAAAGGTGGTTTTCTCTTGATCATGTTGTGATACAAGTATTTGAGAGAAGCCATAATATTCATCAAGAAAACAAAAGTATGTGCTTAGACAATCTTTTTCTATCATTTGATCAATAAAAGGCAGAGGGTAATGATCTTTTCTAGTAGCTTTATTAAATTTTCTAAAATCAATTACTATTCTATAACCAGTAATAATTCTTTGTGGGATGAGTTCATTTTTATCATTAGGAACAATAGTAATACCTCCCTTCTTAGGGACACAATGAACAGGACTTACCCATCTACTATCGGCTATGGTATAGATTATACCTACTTCCAGAAGCTTTAGTATTTCAGTTCTTACCACTTCTTTCATCGTAGGATTTAATCATCATTGGTGATAAACAACGGGTTTGGCATCAGGTTCCATATTAATCTTGTACTGACAGAGAGTGGGACTAATGCCCTTAAGATCATCAAGAGTATATCCAATATCAGCACGGTGCTTCCTTAGAATTTTTAATAATATTTCTTCTTCATGTTCTGAAAGTTTAGCACTAATAATAATATGATATATCTTTTTCTCATCAAGATAAGCAAGTTTCAGAGTGTCTGGCAATTGTTTTAATTCAAACACAGGATCACCTTTAGGTGGAGGAGGACCTCCTAGAGTTTCAATAGGCAAATTGTGTTTAAGGAGAGGTTGATGTTCAAAGAATATTTTATCTATTTCATTTCTTTCATGCAAGTGCATATCATTTACATGGTCTAGCAACTATTGTTCTAGTGGGTCAGTAGGAGGTACGGCAATAGAAGCAAGACCAATTATTTCAACTTTACTAGGCAATTCTTTATTATGAGGTTGTCTATGAAACTTAGAAAAATTAAACTCACGAGACACATCACCAAAGATAACACTGACGGTTTCTTTTTCACAATCTATCTTAGCATTGACAGTGTTCAAGAAAGGTCTACCAAAGATAGTGGGACAGAAGTCATCTTGTGGGGAACTAAGGACTAGAAAATCACTAGGGTATTTTATTTTCCCAACAAGACTTCGACATCTCTAACAATCCCAAGTGGTTGGTGGTATCTCTATTAGCAACTTTAATAGTGACATCTATGTCTTCTGTTTCAGCGGGTGCTATGTTCATAATTTCTTGGTATAAGGTAAAAGGAATAACACTCACACTAGCACCCAAGTCACATAAACCATGATAGAAATGATCTCCTTTTTTAACTAAGACAATAGGCCTGCCAACAACAGGTCTATGTTTATCTTTTTCCTTGGGTTTCGCAATTCTAGCTGCTTCATCACAAAAGTAAATAACATGGCCATCAATGTTTTTGACCAAGAGATCTTTTACCATAGCAACACTAGGTTCTACTTTGATTTGTTCAGAGGGTTTAGGTGCTATAATATTACTTTTGCAAACCACAGTTGATACCTTAGCTTGTTCCTTTATCCTAACAAGGAAAGGTGGTTTTTCAATATAAGAAGTAGGCACAACTGGATCAACATTGTAAATGATAGTTTCATCTTTAGATATAACCGGTTCTTTAATTTCTTCTTTAATAGGGGGATGATATTTAAACCACTTCTCCTTAGGGAGATCAACATGAGTATCCAATGATTCACAAAAAGGAGGCTACTATCTCAGAGTCAAGTCCATATTTAGTGCTAAACTTGTGAAAAGCATCAATGTTCATAAAAGATTTAACACAATCAAACTCAAGCTTAATACCCGACTCTTTACCTTCATAGAGTTCCCAATATTTAGAGTTGCGCTTAATTCTTTCTAAAATATCCCACCTGAATTCAATAGTCTTCTTCATAAAAGAACTAGTACAAGAGGTATGGAGCATGGATTGATCATCACGAGAAAGACGAGCATAAAAATTCTGAATAATAATTTCTCTTGAGAGCTCATGATTGGAGCATGAATATAACATTGACTTAAGCCTCCCCCAAGCTAGAGTGATACTCTCTCCTTCACGAGGCCAAAAATTACATATATATAATTCCAATCACGATGAACTAGATGCACATGATAATTTCTTTTGGTGAAATTCCAATCTCAATCGGTTCTCATTCCAAGATCCAATATCATCGCATAGCATATACCATGTCAATGCTTTTCCCTTCAAAGATAAAGGGAAAACCTTCTTCTTAACTTCATCTCTGGGTAAATCTGAAAGCTTAAACAATCCACAAATTTCATCCACATGTATCAGATGCATATTGGGATGCTTAGTTCTGTCTCCTGCATAAGGATTAGCTAGCAGTTGTTCTATCATACTCGAAGGAATTTCATAACCAACATTTTCAGTAGGTGTAGTAGGTTGAGGGGCAACTCTTTGTGTTTCTGGTCGAAGTGAAGATACCCTAAACAAACCCCTCAAAGGATTGTTTTCCATAGTGACAAGTGACAATAAATTTCAGCATGCAATATAAATTTTTCGTTACCGGTTTCCACTTGCCAAGAGCGCTTCACTCCTCGGAAACGGCACCAGAAAAGAGTCTTGATGACCCAAAAGTATAGGGGATCAATCGTAGTCCTTCCGATAAGTAAGAGTGTCAAACCCAACAAGGAGCAGAAGGAAATTACAAGTGGTTTTCAGCAAGGTAATTTCTCCAAGGATTGAAATTGTTGGTAACAGGTAGTTTGGTAGCAAGATAGTTTGTAATGAGAAAGTAATGGTAATGGTAAATAAAGTGCAGCAAGATAGCCCAATCCTTTTGTAGCAAAGGACGGGCCACAACGGTCTCTTATAATAAGCAAAGCGTTCTTGAGGGCACACGGGAATTTCATTTAGTCACTTTCATCATGTTGGTTTTATTTGTGTTCGCTACTTTGATAATTTGATATGTGGGTGGACCGGTGCTTGGGTGTTGTTCTTACTTGAACAAGCCTCCCACTTATGATTAAAACCCTCGCAAGCATCGGCAACTAAGAGAAAAGTCTTTAGAAAAAAAATCTAACCATAGCATTAAACATATGGATCCAAATCAGTCCCTTACGAAATAGCGCATAAACTAGGGTTTAAGCTTTGTCACATCATCAAAATATCAAAAACATGTCAAATTCACATGATTACTTGCAACATGACTTCTCCCGTGACCTCAAGAACAAAAGTAACTACTCACAAATGATATTCATGCTCAAGATCAGAGGGGTATTAAATAGCATAATGGATCTGAACATATAATATTCCACCAAATAAACCATATAGTAATCAACTACAATTTGTAATCAACACTATTAGTCACCTATAGGTACCAATCTGAGGTTTCGGTACAAAGATTGAACACAAAAGATGAACTAGGGTTAGAGATGAGATGGTGTTGTTGAAGATGTTGATGGAGATTGGCCTCCCAAACATGAGAGGGTTGTTGGTGATGATAATGGCTTCGATTTCCCCCTCTGGGAAGGAAGTTCCCCTGGCAAAATCGCTCCGCCTAAGGGCAAAAGTGCTCATGCCCAAGTTCCGCCTCGAGATGGCGGTGCTCCGTCCCGGAGTCCTATTTTTTTCTAGGTCTGGTGTCTTGTGGGCACCAGACAGCCCCCCTCTGGTAGCTATTTGCTCCAATATTCATTATATATTCCAAAATAATTCTTTGTTAAATTTCAGCTCATTTCAAGATGTGCAGAATAAGTATCTCTGACATAACTTTTTCAGGTATAGAATTCCAGCTGCCGGTATTCTCCCTCTTTATGTAAACCTTGCATATTATGAGAGAAAAGGCATTATAATTACTCAATAAAGCATTATTATGCATAAGAATATTATAAATAATTGTAGTAAAACATGATGCAAAATGGACGTATTAGCGCCGGCTAGGGGTGGGCGTTCGGTTCCCCCGAACCGAACGGTTCGGTGCTTCGGTGTTTTTGTTTTCTCGGTTCCCAGTAAACGTGGACCGATCGGTCACTTGCAATAAACAAAACCGAGGCTTCGGTGACCCGATCGATCGGTTCGGTACTCGGTTTTGCACCGAACAGACGAAACAGCTGGCCGGTTGGGCTGGCTAGATGCGATAGCTGATGTACGTATTTGTTTGTCTCGGCTAGGCTAAGAGATGTGGTTGTGTGGGCTAGAGAACAACACTAGTTTTTTCTCCTCAAAGAAAAAAGAAAAGAAAACAGGAACCTGTCAGGAGGTGAGCGAGACAGCAGGCAACAACAAACAACACCAAGGTTCACTAAAAAAAAGAAAGCAGGCAGGGGTCCCGTACACGTGACGATCGACGAGAATCAGGGGACTAGCCGACCAGCCTACGGCACTGTTTGCCACCCATCACACTAACGCACATTATTCTATTGATTTTGTTTTCTTTTGAAAGGGCAGTTGATGTTCGGTGGCTGGTGGCACAGACCACAGAGCGTACAAATGGGAAGTAATTATGGAGGACGCGAGACACGGTTAGTGTTGGCCTCGGTGCTTCGGTCAATTCGGTTGACTGACTATGCAGACCGAAATCACCGAACTGAATTCGGTTTCTCTGAATCACTAACCGAGCATGGTACCGAACAACTCGGTTTCGGTCACTTCGGCTTCGGTTCAGGTTAAATCGGTTCGGTCGTTCGGTTTTCGGGTTATATGCCCACCCCTAGCGCCGGCTGTCCGTCGCTCCTGTTAAAATTTTATATTCGTGTAATGGATCCCTTAGTGTAATGTCAGTATGTCAGTGCGCTCTGTTAAGCATTCACAAATATAAGAATGTGCTTGTTAAGCTTGTCTGAATCTCTAAATCTGATTTGTTTGACGCTGCTGCATTCTATTTTTCTAGGGTCACTACATCACAGTCCCTTCTGTTACGTAGAAAATGTCAGGTCAAATAGCCGAGGCTCTACCCATAGGCACACACACCCACATAGATGAAATGGCTCGTACGATGCATATTGAACGATGGCTCTTGAGTACGACTCCCACAGATGACACTATATTCCACCCTTTGTTTTGCCACTAAACCAGACACTTTTAGGTGGGTCCTGGGTTGTCCCACACGTCAATATATTCCACCCTTTTGTCACAATAAACCAGACACTGATAGGTGGATCCCGGCGTGTCCCACACACCAGTATATGAGCCATGTAATGATCAACAACTTTAACCCGACGGAAATGCTCTATTTTGGGCATTTTAGAGTGCAGGCTGAGTGGAGGAGGGCAAAAGTGAGGGATGTTAGTTGGGCGGGGCAAAACTGGGGAGTACTAAGCAACCAGAGGCACAAAAATAGAAATCCCATGATTTATAATTTATTAGTGAGAACAAACTAACATATATCATATAACAACAAAGTTTGACTCTCTTCCTATGCATTGGCATGTCATAAAAGAACAATTCATGCACAAAAAGTAAAGGAAAATACATAGCATAAGCAATTTCTTGAAATTTTACCGCATTAGAAATATATTGAGGTGGAGATGTGATTCCTATCTCATAATAATTTCAAGTAAGCACGTGCATATTATACCAATTAAAAAAACCATGTGCAATAGTAAAACACAACCCATCAATATAAACCTTAATAAGTGCAAACTTCTCTGATATAGTGTAGTGGGGAGAATTAAAAAAGATAATAGGACTATCAAGTCTGGGTGCAATAGCAAAAATTTGTTTTTTAACATAAGGAACTATAGGAAGTTCATCTTCATAAGCATCATCAATATTGGCATCATGGCCATAATCATAGCAAGCACCAAATTCATCAAAAAAGATACTTCAGTCGAATCAGCGAGATCACAACACCGGTAAGCACGAAGGGAAATTAAACAATGTATGAGTTAAAGAGTTACTCTCATTACAAGGTGGGCACGGGTAGCTAATCCGCTCTTCCTCCTTTTGTTCTTCACTCTCCTCCTCATCTTTTTAATCTAATGAGCTCACAATTTCATCAATTTCTTCTTAAATAGAAGCCTAGCAAATATTAATCTCTTCCTGGGAAGGAGACATTCTTGATGGAAATATGCCCTAGAGGCAATAATAAAATGGTTATCATTATATTTCCTTAATCATGATAAAGGTTTATTATTCATGCTAGAATTGTATTAACCGGAAAATTAAAATACATGTGTGGATACATAAACAAATACCGTGTCCCTAGTGATCCTCTACTAGACTAGCTCGTTGATCAAAGATGGTTAAGGTTTCCTAACCATAGACATGAGTTGTCATTTGATAATGGGATCACATCATTAGGAGAATGATGTGATGGACAAGACCCATCCGTTAGCTTAATATATGATCATTCAGTTTATTGCTACTTAATGTCAATACATATTCCTTCGACCATGAGATCATGCAACTCCCAGATACTGGAGGAATACCTTGTGTGCTATCAAACATCACAACATAACCGGGTGATCATAAAGATGCTCTACAGGTATCTCCAAAGGTGTCTGTTGAGTTGGCGTGAATCGAGATTGGGATTTGTCACTTCGTATGATGGAGAGGTATCTGTGGGCCCTCTCGGTAATACACATCACAAGAATCTTGCAAGAAAAGTGACTGAGGATTTAGTTGCAAGATTATGTATTACAGAACGAGTAAGAGAGTTGCTGGTAACGAGATTGAACTAGGTATGGAGATACCGACGATCGAATCTCCAGCAAGTAACATACCGACAGACAAAAGGAATTATGTATGTTGTCATAAGGTTCAACCGATGAAAGGTCTTCGTGGAATATGTAGGAATCAATATGGGCATCTAGGTATGGCTATTGTTTATTAACCAGAGAGGTGTCTCGGTCATGACTACATAATTCCTGAACCCGCAGTGTCGCACGCTTAACGTTCGTTGACGCTAGAGTAGTATTGGGATATTTGATGAGTAGTAACCAAATGTTGTTCGGAGTCCTGAATGTCACGAGGAGTCTTAGAATGGTCGATAGGTAAATATTTATATATGGAAAGTCGTATTTTGGCTTCCAGAAAAAGGTGCAGTTTTTTAGGTATTGTACTAGGAAGCTTCCAGAAGGTTCCAGAGGATTCTGGAGGGAGCCAGAAGTCCACAAGTGGGTCTACCACGACCCAAAGGCTAGCATAGGCTGCGGGGAGGTGCCCTGGCCTTATTGGGCTAGGCGCATCAAGTCCTCAAAAGCACATGTGGCTAGGGAAGGCAAAAAAGGAAGGAGTCCTAGTAGGAATAGGATTGGACTTGGAGTCCAAGTCCTCTCCCCCTTAGCTACGCTCTAGGGCTTGGAGGGGCTGTTTCCCACACTCATCCACCTATATATAGAGGGGAGGGGCACCCAAAGAGGACACACCAAGCTCTTGGTACCCCTCTCTCTCCCGTTACTCCGTAGTTCCATTGACTCATCCTGGTGACGCTTAGCAAAGCGCTGTCGGTGCTCCACCACCACCATCACCACCATGTTGTCATGTTGGTTGTGATCCCATCTACTTCCGCTCTCCCGCTTGCTGGATCAAGAAGGAGGATACTTCATCGGGCAGCACGCGTGCAAAACTCGGAGGTGCCGTCCATTCGGCACTAGATCAGTTGGATCATGAAGAGTACGACTACATCAATCATGTGATAAATGCTTCCCCTTAGCAATCTACAAGGGTATGTAGATGCTCTCCCCCTCTTGTAGTTGTGCATCTCCATGGAATCTTGTGTGTGCGTAGAATTTTTTGTTTTCCATGCAACGTTCCCCAACAGTGGCATCATGAGCCAGGTCTATGCGTAGTTGATATGCACGAGTAGAACACAAAGGAGTTGTGGGTTGTGATGGTCATACTGCTTACCAACAATGTTTTATTTTGATTCGGTGGCATTGTGGGATGAAGTGGCCCGGACCAACCTTACATGTCCACGTACATGAGATCGGTTCCACCGACTGACATGCAACTTGTTTTGCATAAAGGTGGCTTGCGGTGTATGTTTCTCCTACTTTAGTTGAATCAAATTTGACTAGGGCCAGTCCTTGAAGAAGGTTAGAACAACAAACTTGATAATCACCATTGTGTTTTTTGCGTAGTTAAGAACGGTTCTTGCTAGAAGCCCGTAGCAGCCACGTAAAACTTGCAACAACAAAGTAGAAGACGTCTAACTTGTTTTTGCAGGGCATGTTGTGATGTGATATGGTCAAGACGTGATGTGATATACGTTATTGTATGAGATGATCATGTTTTGTAATATTGACAATCGACAAGAGACTTTGGGTTGTCTCTTAATTATTGTATCAAAATGCAAGCGCCATGTAATTGCTTTACTTTATCGCTATGCGTTAGCAATAGTTGTAGTAGCAATAGTTGGCGAGACAACCCCGATGCAACAATGGATATCAAGGTGTCGAGTCGGTGACGATGGAGATCATGATGATGCTTTGAAGATGGAGATCAAAAGCATAGGATGATGAAGGCCATATCATGTCACATATTTTGATTACATGTGATGTTTATCATGCATCTTATTTTTCTTAGAATGACGGTAGAATTATAAGATGATCCCTTCACTAAATTTCAAGATAAAAGAGTTCTCCCCGAGTATGCACCGATAACCCACAAGTATAGGGGATCACAACAGTTTTTGAGGGTAGAGTATTCAACCCAAATTTATTGATTCAACACAAGGGGAGCCAAAGAATATTCTCAATCATTAACAGTTGAGTTGTCAATTCAACCGCACCTGAAAGACTTAATATCTGCAACAAAGTATTTAGTAGCAAATTAATATGATAGTAGCAGTAACAGTGGCAAAAGTAACGGTAGCAGTTTTGGTTTTATAGTGATTGTAACAGTAGCAACGGTAAAGTAAATAAGCGAAGAATAATATGCGAAAAGCTCGTAGGCATTGGATCGATGATGGAGAATTATGTCGGATGCAATTCCTCATGTAAAAGTTATAACCTAGGGTGACACAAAACTAGCTCCAGTTCATCAATGTAATGTAGGCATGTATTCCGAATATAGTCATACGTGCTTATGGAAAAGAACTTGCATGCCATCTTTTGTCCTACCCTCCCGTGGAAGTGGGGTCCTAATGGAAACTAAGGGATATTAAGGCCTCCTTTTAATAGATTACCGGACCAAAGCATTAGCATTTAGTGAATACATGAACTCCTCAAACTACGGTCATCACCGGTAAGTATCCCGATTATTGTCACTTCGGGGTTAACGGATCATAACACATAATAGGTGACTATTGACTTGCAAGATAGGATCAAGAACTCACATATATTTATGAAAACATAATAGGTTCAGATCTGAAATCATGGCACTCGGCCCCTAGTGATAAGCATTAAGCATAGCAAAGTCATAGCAACATCAATCTCAGAACATAATGGATACTAGGGATCAAACCCTAACAAAACTAACTCGATTACATGATAAATCTCATCCAACCCATCACCGTCCAGCAAGCCTACGATGGAATTACTCAGGCACGGCGGTGAGCTTCATGAAATTGGTTATTTTGGAAGGTTGATGATGACGATGGCGATGGATTCCCCTCTCCGGAGCCCCGAACGGACTCGAGATCAGCCCTCCCGAGAGAGTTTAGGGCTTGGCGGCGGCTCCGTATTGTAAAACGTGATGAATCCTTCTCTCTGATTTTTTTCTCCCCGAACACGAATATATGGAGTTGGAGGTGAGGCCGGTGGAGCACCAAGGGGCCCACGAGGCAGGGGGCACGCCCAGGGGGTAGGCGCGCCCCCACCCTTGTGGACAAGGTGTGGGCCCCCTGGCCTTGATTCTTTTGCCAGTATTTTTTATTAATTCCAAAAATAATCTTCGTTGATTTTCAGGTCATCCCGAGATATTTTATTTCTGCGCAAAAATAACACCATGGCAGTTCTGCTGAAAACAACGTCAGTCCGGGTTAGTTCCATTCAAATCATGCAAGTTAGAGTCCGAAACAAGGGCAAAAGTGTTTGGAAAAGTAGATACGGCGGAGACGTATCAACTCCCCCAAGCTTAAACCTTTGCTTGTCCTCAAGCAATTCAGTTGACAAATTGAAAGTGATAAAGAAAAACTTTTACAAACTCTGTTTGCTCTTGTTGTTGTAAATATGTAAAGCCAGCATTCAAGTTTTCAGCAAAGATTATGAACTAACCATATTCACAGTAACATTTAGGTCTCACATTTACTCATATCAATGGCATAATCAACTAGCGAGCAATAATAATAAATATTGGATGACAACACTTTCTCAAAACAATCATAATATGATATAACAAGATGGTATCTCGCTAACCCTTTCCGAGACCACAAAACATAAATGCAGAGCACCTCTGAAGATCAAGGACTGACTAAACATTGTAATTCATGGTAAAAGAGATCCAGTCATAGTCATACTCAATATAAATTAATAGTAATGAATGCAAATGACAGCGGTGCTCTCCAACTAGTGCTTTTTAATAAGAGGGTGATGACTGAACATAAAAGTAAATAGATAGTCCCTTCACAGAGGGAAGCAGAGATTTGTAGAGGTGCCAGAGCTCTGTTTTGAAATAGAGATGAATAATATTTTAAGTGCTATACTTTCATTGTCAACATAACAACCGAGAGATCTCGATATCTTCCATGCTACACACATTATAGGTGGTTCCCAAGCAGAATGGTAAAGTTTATACTCCCCCACCACTAATAAGCATCAATCAATGGCTTGCCCAAAACAACGGGTGCCCCCAACTTACAACAATCCCGGGGGAGTTTTGTTTGCAATTATTTTGATTTGATTTGCTTAAAGCATGGGACTGGGCATCCCGGTGACCAGCCATTTTCTCGTGAATGAGGAGCGGAGTCCACTCCTCTTGAGAATAACCCACCTAGCATGGGAGATACAGACATCCCTAGTTGATACATGAGCCACTCGAGCATATAAAACAGAATTTCATTTGAAGGTTTAGAGTTTGGCACATACAAATTTACTTGGAACGGCAGGTAGATACCGCATATAGGTAGGTATGGTGGACTCATATGGAATAACTTTGGGGTTTATGGAGGTGGATGCACAAGCAGTATTCCCGCTTAGTACAAGTGAAGGCTAGAAAAAGACTGGGAAGCGACCAGCTAGAGAGCGACAACAGTCATGAACATGGATTAAAATTAATCAACACTGAGTGCAAGCATGAGTAGGATATAATTCACCATGAACATAAATATCGTGGAGGCTATGTTGATTTGTTTCAACTACATGCGTGAACATGTGCCAAGTCAAGCCACTTAAGTTATTCAAAGGAGGATACCACCCTATCATACCACATCACAACCATTTTAATATCATGTTGGCACGCAAGGTGAACCATTATAAACTCCTAGCTAATTAAGCATGGCATAAGCAACTATAATCTCTAATTGTCATTGCAAACATGTTCCATTCATAATAGGTTGAATCAGGAACGATGAACTAATCATACTTACAAAAACAAGAGAGGTCGAGTTCATACTAGCTTCTCTCATCTCAATCAGTCCATCATATATCGTCATTATTGCCTTTCACTTGCATGACCGAACGGTGTGGAAAATAATAATAGTGCACGTGCATTGGACTAAGCTGGTGTTGGGGAACGTTGCAGAAAACAAAAATTTTCCTACGGTTTCACCAAGATCCATCTATGAGTTCATCTAGCAACGAGTGGTTGGATGCATCTATGTACCTTGTAGATCGCGAGTGGAAGCGTTCAAAGAACGGGGATGAGGGAGTCGTACTCGACGTGATCCAAATCACCGGAGATCCTAGCGCCGAACGAACGGCACCTCCGCGTTCAACACACGTACGGTCAGCGTAACGTCTCCTCTTTCTTGATCTAGCAAGGGGGAAGGAGAGGTCGAGGAAGATGGCTCCAGCAGCAGCATGACGGCGTGGTGGTGATGGAGTTGCAGTACTCCGGCAGGGCTTCGCCAAGCTCTATGGAGGAGGAGGAGGTGTTGGAGAGGGATAGGGAGGCACCAAAGGCGTAGGTCAGAGGCCCTCCCTTCCCCCCACTATATATAGGGAGCCTAGGGGGGGCGTCGGCCCTAGGAGATGCAATCTCCTAGGAGGGGCGGCGGCCAAGGGGTGGGGGGCTTGCCCCCAAGCAAGGGGGCGCCCCCCCTTTAGGGTTTCCCATCCTAGGCGCATGGGCCCTAGGGGAAGTGGTGCCCCAGCCCACTTTGGGCTGGATCCCTTCCCACTTCAGCCCATGGGGCCCTCCGGGATAGTTGGCCCCACCCGGTGGACCCCTGGGACCCTTCCGGTGGTCCCGGTACAATACCTGTGACCCCGAAACTTGTCCCGATGGCCGAAATAGCACTTCCTATATATAATTATTTACCTCCGGACCATTCCGGAACTCCTCGTGACGTCCGGGTTCTCATCCGGGACTCCGAACAACATTCGGGTTACTACATATACATATCCCTACAACCCTAGCGTCACTGAACCTTAAGTGTGTAGACCCTACGGGTTCAGGAGACATGTAGACATGACCGAGATTGCTCTCCGGTCAATAACCAACAGCGGGATCTGGATACCCATGTTGGCTCCCACATGCTCCTCGATGATCTCATCGGATGAACCACGATGTCGAGGATTCAAGCAACCCCGTATACAATTCCCTTTGTCAATCGGTATGTTACTTGCCCGAGATTCGATCGTCGGTATCCCAATACCTCGTTCAATCTCGTCACCGGCAAGTCACTTTACTCATACCGTAATGCATGATCTCGTGACCAGACACTTGGTCACTTTGAGCTCATAATGATGATGCATCACCGAGTGGGCCCAGTGATACCTCTCCGTCATACGGAGTGACAAATCCCAGTCTTGATCCGTGTCAACCCAACAGACACTTTCGGAGATACCCGTAGTATACCTTTATAGTCACCCAGTTACTTTGTGACGTTTGGTATACCTAAAGCACTCCTACGGTATCCGGGAGTTACATGATCTCATGGTCTAAGGAAAAGATACTTGACATTGGAAAACTCTAGCAAATGAACTATACGATCTTGTGCTATGTTTAGGATTGGGTCATGTCCATCACATCATTCTCCTAATGATGTGATCTCGTTATCAATGACATCCAATGTCCATAGTCAGGAAACCATGACTATCTGTTGATCAACGAGCTAGTCAACTAGAGGCTTACTAGGGACATGTTGGTGTCTATTTATTCACACATGTATTACAATTTCCGGATAACACAATTATAGCATGAATAAAAGACAATTATCATGAACAAGGAAATATAATAATAATGCTTTTATTATTGCCTCTAGGGCATATTTCCAACAGCTGGAATCTACAAGCATTCAATACGCAGGAGAAGACAAGGTAATATGGCTCTTGGTTAAATTAACAATAATGCATATGAGAGCCATTTAACATTTTCATCATGGTCTTCTCCTCTCAACCCCCAAAGAAGAAGAAAAGAAATAAAACTATTTACACGGGAAAGCTCCCAACAAGCAAAAGAAGAATGATAAATATTTTTGGGTTTTCTCTTAATTACTACTACAGGCATGGAAAGTAAACTAGCTAAAAGCTACAACTATTTTTTTGGTTTTTCTTAAGGTTATTCAAACACACAAGAAGAAAGCGAGAAAAAGGAAAATAAACTAGCATGGATAATACAATGAAAAAGTATGAGTACCGACAACTAGCATGAGTGTGTGAACATGAATGTAATGTCGGTGAGAAATACGTACCCCCCAAGCTTAGGCTTTTGGCCTAAGTTGGTCTATGCCCATGGATGGCCAGGTGGATATCCGAAGTTGAAGCTAGGGTCGTACTGAGATGCATCAGCTACTGCCTGTAGGGCTACAGCTTGGAGGCGGGCTGCCTCCGTCCTCCTCTGATACTCGTTCACCTATTCCCTGGTTATAACATATCTCCCTTTTGTCTGAATGTCAAAGAAAGTAGGAGCAGAGAGAGCGACATGATAGGTATGTCGTCTGTCAAAGATTAGTCAGTACTGGAGGAACTGATTGTTCCTCTCAACAAACTGATGACGAACCATATCATCATAATCTAGATAAGAAGGAGTCAAATCAATATCATCTCCACATATGGGTATCTCAAGAAAGTTAGCTATGCGAGTTGCATAAATTCCACCAAAGAAATATCCATGAATACTATTATTATGCAACCTATGTGCACCAATGGCCCCCAAGTTGTATTGTTTATCCCCTAATACAACACCCTTGAGAACACTAAGATTTGGAACGCACATGTGACATGCCTCGTCCTTACCGTTAATGCATCTACCTATAAAGAGAGCAAAATAATGTATGGCAGGAAAATGAATGCTCCCTATGGTGGCTTGCGTGATCTCCCTAGATTCCCTCACAGGTATACTAGCAAGAAAGTCTTTATATTTAGATTTGTGGGGCTCACTAACATTACCCCACTGCGGGAGTTTACAAGCAGTATTAAAATCCTCTAAATCCATGGTATAAGATTTATCATAAAGATCAAACAGGACAGTTTGAGAATTGCGTGATGATGTAAATTTAAACCTTCTCACAAACGAATCAGTTAAATAGAGGTATTGCCAGCACTTATCTGCCTCGAAGCTCTCCAGATCAGCGTTACACACATATGCGTCAAAATCTTCCTTAATTCCTGCCCGAACCATGAAGTCCTCTGACGGCCATTCACAAGGCTGCACTTGAGCCTCCCTTGGTAGGTCATTGTCCGGCTCACGTATTGCGGGCCTGGGTCCTTTCTTCCTTGAATAACCCCCTTGGTACAATTTCCTAAACATATTTCTTCTTATGAAAAATTTCTGAAATTTTTAGTAACTCAAAATAAAAGTGAACCAAACTCAACAAGATTGATAGCAACAACTCCTACAAGTGCCTAGAGGCAATATCATGCATTAAAACTACTTGGGACCATATAAATTTGACATGCAAGCTCAAGAACAGGGTCACCTAGGCAGTAAAAATTTGCAATGAATAAAGCACTAGAACAAAAACTAATTGGACCATTGGAAGAGTCACATACCGAAGAACAATCCCCCAAAGCAGTTTTGTGAATGGAGCTTTGAGCAAGGAGATCAAAAATGGCAGCAAGACAAGCTATAACTCAGGTTTGAGCTGTCTAGTGATTTTTTCTGGAGGAAGATGGAGTGTGTGGGTGCTGGAATAAGTGGAGGGGACCCACGTGGGGTCCACGAGGCAGGGGGCGTGCCTAGGGGGTGGGCGCGCCCTCCACCCTCGTGGGCACGTGGCAGCTCCCACTGCTATGTTCTCAGTGCCTAAAATTCTTAAATAATCTAGAAAAAAATCATATTTCATTTTCGGGGCATTTGGAGAACTTTTATTTTTGGGGTATTTTTTATTGCATGGATAATTCAGGGAACAGACAGAAAATACTATTATTCCTTTATTTAATCTAAATAACAGAAAGTAAAAGGAGGGTACATAAGGTTGTGCTTTCTAACTTCATCCATCTCATGCTCATCAAAAGGAATCCACTAAAAAGGTTGATCAAGTTTTGTTAACAAACTCATTCTGAATAACATGGAACCGGAGAAATTTCGAATAACACTATGTTACCTCAACGGGGATATGCATGTCCCCAACAATAAGAATATCATATTTCTTCTTGACAGTAGCAAGGAAATTCAAAACCTTCAAAAGTAATTGTTGAAAATTTTCCAATAGAATTGATACCGTGGACTTGAGGTTGTTTCCTCGGAAAGTGTACCATATGCTCATTACCATTAACATGAGAAGTGACATTGCCTTTGTTGCAATCAATAACAGCCCCTGCAGTATTCGAAAAGGGTCTTCCAAGAATAATGGACATACTATCGTCCTCGGGAATACCAAGAATAACAAAGTACGTTAAAATAGTAACGTTTGCAACCACAACAGGGAGATCCTCACAAATACCGGCAGGTATAGCAGTTGATTTGTCAGCCATTTGCAAAGATATTTCAGTAGGTGTCAACTTATTCAAATCAAGTCTACGATAAAAGAGAGAGGCATAACACTAACACCGGCTCCAAGATCACATAAAGCAGTTTTAACATAGTTTCTTTTAATGGAGCATGGTATAGTTGGTACTCCTGGATCTCCTAGTTTCTTAGGTATTCCACCTTTAAAAGTATAATTAGCAAGCATGGTGGAAATTTCAGCTTTCAGTATCTTTCTCTTATTAGTAACAATATCCTTCATATACTTAGCATAAGGATTAATTTTAAGCATATCAGTCAAACACATACACAAAAAGATAGGTCTAATCATTTCAGCAAAGCGCTCAAAATCCCCATCATCCTTTTTCTTGGATGGCTTAGCAGGAAAAGGCATGGGTTTATGAACCCATGGTTCTCTTTCTTTACCGTGCTTCCTAGCAACGAAGTCTCTCTTATCATAATGTTGATTCTTTGATTGTAGGTTATCAAGATCAACAACAGGTTCAATTTCTACATCATTATTATTGCTAGGTTGAGCATCAACATGAACATCATCATTAACATTATCACTAGGTTCATGTTCATTACCAGATTGTGTCTCAGCATCAGAAATAGAAATATCATTGGGATTCTCAGGTGTGTCAACAACAGGTTCACTAGAAGCAGGCAACGTCCTATCATTTTTCTTTTTCTTCCTTTTAGAAGGACTAGGTGCATCTACATTAGTTCTATGAGAATCTTGCTCAATTATCTTAGGATGGCCCTCAGGATAAAAGGTTCCTGAGTCATTTTTACCTCCTCTAGTCATAACTATAACAACATTATCATTCTTCTTATTATTTAATTCATTGAGCAAATCATTTTGAGCTTTAAGCACTTGCTCTGTTCGAGTGGTAACCATAGAAGCATGTTTACTAATGAGTTTAAGTTCACCTTTAACTCTAGAAATATAATCACTCAAGTGTTCAATCATATAAGCATTACGTTTCAATTGTTTACCAACATAAGCATTGAAATTTTCTTGTTTAACCATAAAGTCATCAAACTCATCCAAGCATTGACTAGTAAACTTAGTGGACGGGATTTCAGCTTTATCATATCTATAGAGAGAATTTACCTTTACTACATGTGTTGGGTTATCAAGACCATGTATTTATTCAATAGGTAGCAAATTAAGACTATGTATTTCTTAAATAGGTGGTAAATTCTTAACATCTTCAACTTTAATACCTTTTTATTTCATAGATTTCTTTGCCTCTTGCATATCTTCGGGACTGAGAAATAGAATACCCCTTTTTTCGGAGTTGGTTTAGTTGTTGGTTCAGGAAGTGTCCAATTATTTTCATTAGCCAACATATTATTCAATAGCAATTCAGCTTGATCAACAGTTCTTTCCCTGAAAACACAACCAGCACAACTATCAAGGTAATCTCTGGAAGCATCGGTTAGTCCATTATAAAAGATATCAAGTATTTCATTTTTCTTAAGAGGATGATCAGGCAAAGCATTAAGTAATCGGAGAAGCCTCCTCCAAGCTTGTGGGAGACTCTCTTCTTCAATTTGCACAAAATTATATATTTCCCTTAAGGTAGCTTGTTTCTTATGAGCGGGGAAAAATTTAGCAGAGAAGTAATAAATCATATCCTGGGGACTACGCACACAACTAGGATCAAGAGAATTAAACCATGTTTTTGTTGGAAATATGCCCTAGAGGCAATAATAAAATGGTTATTATTATATTTCCTTGTTCATGATAATTGTCTATTGTTCATGCTATAATTGTGTTATCCGGAAATCATAATACATGTGTGAATACATAGACCACAACATGTCCCTAGTGAGCCTCTAGTTGACTAGCTCGTTGATCAACAGATAGTCATGGTTTCCTGACTATGGACATTAGATGTCATTAATAACGGGATCACATCATTAGGAGAATGATGTGATGGACATGACCCAATCTTAAGCATAGCACAAGATCGTGTAGTTCGTCTGCTAGAGCTTTCCTAATGTCAAGTATCCTTTCCTTAGACCATGAGATTGTGCAACTCCCGGATACTGTAGGAATACTTTGGGCATGCCAAATGTCACAACATAACTGGGTGACTATAAAGGTGCACTATGGGTATCTCCGAAAGTGTCTGTTGGGTTGGCACGAATCGAGACTGGGATTTGTCACTCCGTATGACGGAGAGGTATCTCTGGGCCCACTCGGTAGGACATCATCGTAATGAGCTCAACGTGACTAAGGGTTGGTCACGGGATGATGTGTTACGGAACGAGTAAAGTGAATTGCCGGTAATGAGATTGAACGAGGTATTGGAATACCGACGATCGAATCTCTGGCAAGTAACGTACCGATTGACAAAGGGAATTGTATACGGGATTGCTTGAATCCTCGACATCGTGGTTCATCCGATGAGACCATCGTGGAACATGCGGGAGCCAACATGGGTATCCAGATCCCGCTATTGGTTATTGGTCGGAGAGTTATCTTGGTCATGTCTACATGGTTCCCGAACCCGTAGGGTCTACACACTTAAGGTTCGATGACGCTAGGGTCATTAGGAAGACTTGTATGTGATTACTGAATGTTGTTCGGAGTCCTGGATGAGACCCCGGACGTCACGAGGAGTTCCGGAATGGTCCGGAGGTGAAGATTTATATGTGGGAAGTTGTCATACGGTCACCGGAAAGGTTCAGGGGCATATCGGTATTGTACCGGGGTCACCGGTGGTCCACCGGGAGGGGCCACCTCTCCCGGTGGGCCTTATGGGCTGTAAGGGGAAGGGAACCAGCCCCAAGTGGGCAGGGGCGCCAACCCCCCAAGGGCCCATGTGCCTAGGGTTGGGGGGAACCCTAAAGGGGGCACCCCCCTTGGCTTGGGGGCAAGCCCCCTCCCCCTTGGCCGCCACCCCCCTCTAGATCTCATCTAGAGGGGGCCGGCCCCCTTCTCCCTTCCCCTATAAATAGAGGGGCAAGGGGAGGGCTGCACACCACGTCAAAGGCGCAGCCCCTCCCCTCCCCAACACATCTCCTCCTCCGTTAAAGCTTGGCGAAGCCCTGCCGGAGTACTGCTGCTCCACCACCACCACACCGTCGTGCTGCTGTTGGAGCCCTCTTCCTCAACCTCTCCCTCTTCCTTGGTAGATCAAGGCGCAGGAGACATCCTCGCTCTGTACGTGTCTTGAACATGGAGGTGCCGTCCGTTCGGTGCTAGGATCTTCGGTGATTTGGATCACGACAAGTACGACTCCATCATCCCCGTTCTCTTGAACGCTTCCGCTCGCGATCTACAAGGGTATGTAGATGCACTCCTCTCCCTCTCATTGCTAGATGACTCCATAGATTGATCTTGGTGGTGCGTAGAAATTTTTTAAATTTCTGCTACGTTCCCCAATAGTGGCATCATGAGCTAGGTCTATGCGCAGTTTCTATGCACGAGTAGAACACAAGTTGTTGTGGGCGTTGATTTTGTCAATTTACTTGCCGTTACTAGTCTTATCTTGATTCGGCGGCATCGTGGGATGAAGCAGCCTAGACCGACCTTACACGTACGCTTACGTGAGACTGGTTCCACCGACTGACATGCACTAGTTGCATAAGGTGGCTAGCGGGTGTCTGTCTCTCCCACTTTAGTCGTTTCAGATTCGATGAAAAGGGTCCTTATGAAGGGTAAATAGAAATTGGCATATCATGTTGTGGTTTTGGAGTAGGTAAGAAACGTTCTTGCTAGAAACCTATAGCAGCCACGTAAAACTTGCAACAACAATTAGAGTACGTCTAACTTGTTTTTGCAGCATATGCCGTGTGATGTGATATGTCCAAAAGGATGTGATGAATGATATATGTGATGTATGAGATTGATCATGTTCTTGTAATAGGAATCACGACTTGCATGTCGATGAGTATGATAACCGGCAGGAGCCATAGGAGTTGTCTTAATTTATTTATGACCTACGTGTCAACATAAACGTCATGTAATTACTTTACTTTATCGCTAACCGTTAGCCATAGTAGTAGAAGTAATAGTTGACGAGACAACTTCATGAAGACACGATGATGGAGATCATGATTATGGAGATCATGGTGTCATGCCGGTGATGACGATGATCATGGCGCCCCGAAGATGGAGATCATAAGGAGCAAAATGATATTGGCCATATCATGTCACTATTTGATTGCATGTGATGTTTATCATGTTTTACATCTTATTTGCTTAGAACAACGGTAGCATAAATAAGATGATCCCTCGCAATAATTTCAAGAAAGTGTTTCCCCTAACTGTGCACCGTTGCTAAGGTCCGTTGTTCCGAAGCACCACGTGATGATTGGGTGTGATAGGTTCTAACGTTCGCATACAATGTGTGTGAGCCAGATTTACACACGCAATACACTTAGGTTGACTTGACGAGCCTAGCATGTACAGACATGGCCTCGGAACACGGAAGACCGAAAGGTCAAACATGAGTCGTATAGAAGATACGATCAACATGAAAATGTTCACCGATGATGACTAGTCCGTCTCACGTGATGATCGGACATGGCCTAGTTGACTTGGATCATGTATCACTTAGATGACTAGAGGGATGTCTATCTGAGTGGGAGTTCATTAAATAATTTGATTAGTGAACTTAATTATCATGAACATAGTCTAAAATCTTTGCAATATGTCTTGTAGATCAAATGGCCCACGCTAATGTTGCCCTCAACTTCAACGCGTTCCTAGAGAAAACCAAGCTAAAAGACGATGGCAGCAACTACACAGACTGGGTCCGTAACCTGAGGATTATCCTCATAGCTGCCAGGAAAGCATATGTCCTTGATGCACCGCTAGGTGAAGCACCTGTTTTCCCTGCAGAACAAGACGTTATGAACGCTTGGCAGACGCGTAGTGATGATTACTCCCTAGTTCAGTGCGACATGCTTTACAGCTTAGAACTGGGGCTCCAAAAGCGTTTTGAGCAACACAGAGCATATGAGATGTTCCAAGAGCTGAAAATGGTTTTCCAAGCTCATGCCCGGGTCGAGAGATATGAAGTCTCTGACAAGTTCTACAGTTGTAAGATGGAGGAGAACAGTTCTGTCAGCAAGCACATACTCAAAATGTCTGGGCTGCATAACTGCTTGTCTCAGCTAGGAGTTAATCTCCTGGATGATGCGGTTGTTGACAGAATCCTTCAGTCACTCCCACCTAGCTACAAGAGCTTTGTGATGAACTTTAATATGAGGGGATGGAAAAGACCATTCCCGAGGTATATTGAATGCTGAAATCAGCGGAGGTGGAAATCAAAAAGGAACATCAAGTGTTGATGGTGAATAAAACCACTAAGTTCAAGAAAGGCAAGGGTAAAAAGAACTTCAAGAAGGACGGCAAGGGAGTTGCCGCGCCCGGTAAGCAAGCTGCCGGGAAGAAGTCAAAGAATGGACCTAAGCCTGAGACTGAGTGCTTTTATTGCAAGGGAAACAGTCACTGGAAGTGGAACTTCCCCAAGTACTTAGCGGAAAATAAGGCCGGCAATACCAAAGGTATATGTGATATACATGTTATTGATGTGTACCTTACCAACGCTCGTAGTAGCTCATGGGTATTTGATACCGGTGCAGTTGCTCATATTTGTAACTCAAAACAGGAACTGCGGAATAAACAGAGACTGGCGAAGGACGAGGTGACGATGCGCGTCGGGAATGGTTCCAAGGTCGATGTGATCGCCGTCGGCACGCTACCTCTACACTTACCTACGGGATTAGTTTTAAACCTCAATAATTGTTATTTAGTACCAGCTTTGAGCATGAACATTGTATCTGGATCTCGTTTAATGCGAGATGGCTACTCATTTAAATCTGAGAATAATGGTTGTTCTATTTATTTGAGAGACATGTTTTATGGTCATGCCCCGCTGGTCAATGGTTTATTCTTATTTAATCTCGAACGTGATGTTACACACATTCATAGTGTGAATGCCAAAAGATGTAAGGTTGATAATGATAGTCCCACATACTTGTGGCACTGCTGCCTTGGTCACATTGGTGTCAAACGCATGAAGAAACTCCATGCAGATGGACTTTTGTAGTCTCTTGATTATGAATCATTTGACACGTGCGAACCATGCCTCATGGGCAAAATGACCAAGACTCCATTCTCCGGAACAATGGAGCGAGCAACCAACTTATTGGAAATCATACATACTGATGTGTGCGGTCCAATGAGCATTGAGGCTCGCGGTGGCTATCGTATGTCCTCACCCTCACTGATGACTTAAGTAGATATGGGTATGTCTACTTAATGAAACACAAGTCTGAGACCTTTGAAAAGTTCAAGGAATTTCAGAGTGAGGTTGAGAATCAACGTGACAGGAAAATCAAGTTCTTACGATCAGATCGTGGGGGAGAATATTTGAGTCACGAATTTGGCACGCACTTAAGGAAATGTGGAATAGTTTCACAACTCATGCCGCCTGGAACACCACAGCGTAATGGTGTGTCCAAATGTCGTAATCGCACCCTATTTGATATGGTACGATCTATGATGTCTCATACCGATCTACCGCTATCATTTTGGGTTATGCTATAGAGACTGCCGCATTCACTTTAAATAGGGCTCCGTCGAAATCCGTTGAGACGACACCGTATGAATTGTGGTTCGGCAAGAAACCTAACCTGTCGTTTCTGAAAGTTTGGGGATGCGATGCTTATGTTAAGAAACTTCAACCTGAAAAGCTCAAACCCAAATCAGAAAAATGCGTCTTCATAGGATACCCTAAAGAAACTATTGGGTATACCTTCTATCTTAGATCCGAAGGCAAGACCTTTGTTTCCAAGAATGGATCCTTTCTAGAGAAAGAGTTTCTCTCGAAAGAAGTAAGTGGGAGGAAAGTAGAACTTGATGAAGTATTGCCTCTTGAACCAGAGAGTGGCGCAGCTCAAGAAATTGTTCCTGAGTTGCCTACACCGACTAGGGAGGAAGTTAATGATGATGATCATGAAACTTCAGATCAAGTTTCTACTGAACTTCGAAGGTCCACAAGGACACGTTCCGCACCAGAGTGGTACGGCAACCCTGTCCTGGAAATCATGTTGTTAGACAATGGTGAACCTTCGAACTATGAAGAAGCGATGGCGGGCCCAGATTCCGACAAATGGCTGGAAGCCATGAAATCCGAGATAGGATCCATGTATGAAAACGAAGTATGGACTTTGACTGACTTGCCCGATGATCGGCGAGCCATAGAAAATAAATGGATCTTTAAGAAGAAGACAAACGCGGATGGTAATGTGACCATCTATAAGGCTTGGCTTGTCGCTAAGGGTTATCGACAAGTTCAAGGGGTTGACTACGATGAGACTTTCTCACCCGTAGCGAAGCTGAAGTCCGTCCGAATCATGTTAGCAATTGCCACATTCTATGATTATGAGATATGGTAAATGGACGTCAAAACGGCATTCCTTAATGGCTTCCTTAAGGAAGAATTGTATATGATGTAGCCGGAAGGTTTTGTCGATCTTAAGAATGCTGACAAGGTGTGCAAGCACCAACGCTCAATCTATGGGATGGTGCAAGCATCTCGGAGTTGGAACATTCGATTTGATGAGATGATCAAAGCATTTGGGTTTACACAGACTTATGGAGAAGCCTGTGTTTACAAGAAAGTGAGTGGGAGCTTTGTAGCATTTCTCATATTATATGTGGATGACATACTATTGATGGGAAATGATATAGAATTCTTGGAAAGCATAAAGGCCTGCTTGAACAAGTGTTTTTCAATGAAGGACCTTGGAGAAGCTGCTTATATATTAGGCATCAAAATCTATAGAGATAGATCGAGACGCCTCATTGGTCTTTCACAAAGTACGTACCTTGACAAGATATTGAAGAAGTTCAATATGGATCAGTCCAAGAAGGGGTTCTTGCCTGTATTGCAAGGTATGAGATTGAGCACGGCTCAATGCCCGACCACGGCAGAAGATAGAGAAAAGATGAGTGTCGTCCCCTATGCCTCGGCCATAGGGTCTATCATGTATGCCATGCTGTGTACCAGACCTGATGTAAACCTTGCCGTAAGTTTGGTAGGAAGGTACCAAAGTAATCCCGGCATGGAACACTGGACAACGGTCAAGAATATCCTGAAGTACCTGAAAAGGACTAAGGATATGTTTCTCGTCTATGGAGGTGACGAAGAGCTCATCGTAAAGGGTTACGTCGATGCTAGCTTCGACACAGATCTGGATGACTCTAAGACACAAACCGGATACGTGTATATTTCGAATGGTGAGGCAGTCAGCTGGTGCAGTTGCAAGCAAAGCGTCGTGGCGGGATCTACATGTGAAGCGGAGTACATGGCAGCCTCGGAGGCAGCACAAGAAGCAATCTGGGTGAAGGAGTTCATTGCCGACCTAGGAGTTATTCCCAATGCGTCAGGCCCGATGACTCTCTTCTGTGACAACACTAGAGCTATTGCCCTTGCCAAGGAGCCCAGGTTTCATAGGAAGACCAGGCATATCAAGCGTCGCTTCAACTCCATTCATGAAAATGTTCAAAATGGAGACATAGATATTTGTAAAGTGCGTATGGACCTGAATGTCGCAGATCCGTTGACTAAACCTCTTCCTCAAGCAAAACATGATCAACACCAGAACTCTATGGGTGTTCGATTCATCACAATGTAACTAGATTATTGACTCTAGTGCAAGTGGGAGACTGTTGGAAATACGCCCTAGAGGCAATAATAAAATGGTTATTATTATATTTCCTTGTTCATGATAATTGTCTATTGTTCATGCTATAATTGTGTTATCCGGAAATCATAATACTTGTGTGAATACATAGACCACAACATTTCCCTAGTGAGCCTCTAGTTGACTAGCTCGTTGATCAACAGATAGTCATGGTTTCCTGACTATGGACATTAGATGTCATTGATAACGGGATCACATCATTAGGAGAATGATGTGATGGACAAGACCAAATCTTAAGCATAGCACAAGATCGTGTAGTTTGTTTGCTAGAGCTTTTCTAATGTCAAGTATCCTTTCCTTAGACCATGAGATTGTGCAACTCCCGGATACTGTAGGAATACTTTGGGTGTGCCAAACGTCACAACGTAACCGGGTGACTATAAAGGTGCACTATGGGTATCTCCGAAAGTGTCTATTGGGTTGGCACGAATCGAGACTGGGATTTGTCACTCCGTATGATGGAGAGGTATGTCTGGGCCCACTCGGTAGGACATCATCGTAATGAGCTCAATGTGACTAAGGATTGGTCACGGGATGATGTGTTACAGAACGAGTAAAGTGACTTGCGGTAACGAGATTGAACGAGGTATTGGAATACCGACGATCTAATCTCGGGCAAGTAACGTACCGATTGACAAAGGGAATTGTATACGAGATTGCTTGAATCCTTGACATCATGGTTCATCCGATGAGATTATCGTGGAACATGCGGGAGCCAACATGGGTATCCAGATCCCGCTTTTGATTATTGGCCGGAGAGTTATCTCAGTCATGTCTGCATGGTTCCCGAACCCGTAGGGTCTACACACTTAAGGTTCGATGACGCTAGGGTTATTAGGAAGACTTGTATGTGATTACTGAATGTTGTTCGGAGTCTCGTATGAGATCCCGAACGTCACGAGGAGTTCCGGAATGGTCCGGAGGTGAAGATTTATATGTGGGAAGTTGTCATACGGTCACTGGAAAGGTTCGGGGGCATATCAGTATTGTACCGGGGCCACCGGAGGGGTTCCGGGGGTCCACCGGGAGGGGCCACCTCTCTCGGAGGGCCTTATGGGCCGTAAGGGGAAGGGAACCAGCCCCAAGTGGGCTGGGGCGCCAAACCCCCAAGGGCCCATGCGCCTAGGGTTGGGGGGAACCCTAAAGGGGGTGCCCCCCTTGGCTTGGGGGGCAAGCCCCCTCCCCCTTGGCCGCCCCCCCCCTCTAGATCTCATCTAGAGGGGGACGCCCCCCTTCTCCCTTACCCTATAAATAGAGGGGCAAGGGGAGGGCTGCACACCACGTCAAAGGCGCAGCCCCTCCCCTCCCCAACACATCTCCTCCTTCGTTAAAGCTTGGCGAAGCCCTGCCGGAGTACTGCTGCTCCACCACCACCACGCCATTGTGCTATTGTTGGAGACCTCTTCCTCAACCTCTCCCTCCTCCTTGCTGGATCAAGGCGCGGGAGACGTCCTCGCTCCGTACGTGTGTTGAACATGGAGGTGCCATCCGTTCGGCGCTAGGATCTTCGGTGATTTGGATCACGACGAGTACGACTCCATCATCCCCGTTCTCTTGAACGCTTCCGCTCGCGATCTACAAGGGTATGTAGATGCACTCCTCTCCCTCTCATTGCTAGATGACTCCATAGATTGATCTTGGTGATGCGTAGAATTTTTTTAAATTTCTGCTACGTTCCCCAACAGTTTTAGCATCACCCTTTAATGAGAACGGAAATGACTTAAGGATATAATAGTAGCGAGTTTTCTCATCATTAGTGAACAGGGTGGCTATATCATTTAATTTAGTAAGATGTGCCACAAAAGTTTCAGATTCATATCCATAAAAAGGATCAGATTCAACCAAAGTAACTAACTCAGGATCGACAGAGAAATTATAATCCTTATCCGTAATAAAGATAGGCGAAGTAGCAAAAGTAGGGTCATGTTTCATTCTAGCAATCAAAGATTTTTCTTCCAGCTTATCTAATAATTTCTTAAGATCATTCCTATCATTGCAAGAAAGAAAGTCTCTAGTAGTTTCTTCATCCATAACATAACCCTCGGGTACAACAGGCAATTCATATCTAGGGGAGAATCTTCATCATCACTTTCATCAATATTATCAGTTTCAATAATTTCATTCTCTCTAGCGCCAGCAAGTTGTTCATCCAGAAATTCACCAAATGGCACAGTAGTATCAAGCATAGAAGTAGTTTCATCATAAATATCACGCATAGCACAAGCGGCATCATCAATAACATGCGACCTATCAGAATCAATAGCAGCAGTAGGTGTCACAAGTTTACTCAAAACAGAAGGTGAATTAAGTGCAGAGCCAGATGGCAGTTCCTTAGCTCCCCTCATAGTTGAGGGAAAAATCTTGGTTCTTTGATCTTTCAAGTTCTTCATAGTGATGAAAAGATATAAATCCCAAGTGACTCAAAGAATAGAGCTATGTTCCCCGGCAACGACGCCAGAAAATAGTCTTGATAACTCACAAGTATAGGGGATCGCAACAGTTTTCGAGGGTAGAGTATTCAACCCAAATTTATTGATTCGACACAAGGGGAGCCAAAGAATATTCTCAAGTATTAACAGTTGAGCTATCAATTCAACCACACCTGAAAGAGTTAATATCTGCAGCAAAGTATATAGTAGCAAAGTAATATGATAGTAGCGGTAACAGTGGCAAAAGTAACGCTAGTAGTTTTGGTTTTATAGTGACTGTAACAGTAGCAACGGAGAAGCAAGTAAGCGAAGAACAATATGTGAAAATCTCGTAGGCATTGGATCAGTGATGGAGAATTATGTCGGATGCAATTCCTCATGTAAAATTTATAACCTAGGGTGACAGAGAACTAGCTCCAGTTCATCAATGTAATGTAGGCATGTATTCCGAATATAGTCATACGTGCTTATGAAAAAGAACTTGCATGACATCTTTTGTCCTACCCTCCCGTGGCAGCGGGGTCCTAATGGGAACTAAGGGATATTAAGGCCTCCTTTTAATAGATTACCGGACCAAAGCATTAGCATTTAGTGAATACATGAACTCCTCAAACTACGGTCATCACCGGTAAGTATCCCGATTATTGTTACTTCGGGGTTAACGGATCATAACACATAATAGGTGACTATTGACTTGCAAGATAGGATCAAGAACTCACATATATTTATGAAAACATAATAGTTTCAGATCTGAAATCATGGCACTCGGCCCCTAGTGATAAGCATTAAGCATAGCAAAGTCATAGTAACATCAATCTCGGAACATAGTGGATACTAGGGATCAAACCCTAACAAAACTAACTCGATTACATGATAAATCTCATCCAACCATCACCGTCCAGCAAGCCTACGATGGAATTACTCAGGCACGGCGGTGAGCTTCATGAAATTGGTTATTTTGGAAGGTTGATGATGACGATGGCGATGGATTCCCCTCTCCGGAGCCCGAACGGACTCGAGATCAGCTCTCCCGAGAGAGTTTAGGGCTTGGCGGCGGCTCCGTATTGTAAAACGCGATGAATCCTTCTCTGATTTTTTCTCCCCGAACACGAATATATGGAGTTGGAGGTGAGGCTGTTGGAGCACCAAGGGGCCCACGAGGCAGGGGGCGCGCCCAGGGGGTAGGCGCGCCCCCACCCTCATGGACAGGGTGTGGGCCCCTGGCCTTGATTCTTTCACCAGTATTTTTTATTAATTCCAAAAATAATCTTCGTTGATTTTCAGGTCATCCTGAGATCTTTTATTTCTGCACAAAAATAACACCATGGCAATTCTGCTGAAAACAACGTCAGTCCGGGTTAGTTCCATTCAAATCATGCAAGTTAGAGTCCAAAACAAGGGCAAAAGTGTTTGGAAAAGTAGATACGGCGGAGACGTATCATGCACCATTGCTAAAGCTCGTTGTTTTGAAGCACCTCGTGATGATCGAGTGTGATAGACTCTATGTTCACATACAGCGGGTGTTAGATAGATTTACACACGCGGAATACTTGTTTTAAACTTGACGAGCCTAGCATGTACAAACATGATCTCGGAACACTGGAAACCGAAAGGTCGAACATGAGTCATATAGTAGATATGGTCAACATGAAGATGTTCACCATTGATGACTACCCCATTTCACGTGATGATCGGACATGGGTTAGTTGATTTGAATGATGTATCACTTAGACAACTTGAGGGATGCTGATTTAAGTGGGACTTCATTAGTAATTTGATTCATTGAACTAAGATTTATCATGAACATTGTCAAAATGTCTTTGCAAATTATGTTGTAGTTCAATAGCTCGCGATGTCGATTCCCCGTTTTTATACGTTCCTAGAGAAAACTAAGTTGAGAGTTGATGGTAGCAATAATGCAGATTGGGTCCGTGATCTGAGGTTCCATTACTTTGCAAAAATGAAAGTGCTATTACGATTGCTCACAATCCCGTGTAACATTCTCGAACTAAGCATATTGAAGTTCGTCATCATTTCATTCAAGATCATGTTGCCAAAGGGGACATTAATCTTAAGCATGTTCGCCCCGAAAAACAGTTAGCTGACATATTCACGAAACCACTTGATGAGAAAGTGTTTTGCAGGTTAAGAGGTGAATTGAACATCATTGATGCTTCAAACCTGGAGTAGGAACTCCACTTGATACATGCAAGGCGTGAACCTATGACTAATCCTTGATATTTCTCTTATGTTGACTATCTCATGTCTTGGATATATTTGCACCTTGCATGTTACCTAACCCGTGTAGGTACTTGGATGAATCTAAATCTATGAGATTGCAACTCACTCAAATTCTGAGCAATTTCTATATTACCAGGCCTCTACATAATGGTGGATTAAGACAAGGAAGCACGCAACCATTCAAACATATCCTTTGACAAATTTTATGTTGAGTTTGATGATTGTCATTTTGGATATACAAGTGCTCTTCCTTGCAAGTACTAACCCATGTAGGTAGATGAACTCAAACTCCAAGTGGTGCTCCCAACTCTTGATGAGCTACATCAACCTTGAGCAACCCACACAAGTTCAACTACATGACCATGATCAACGCCACCACCCAAGGTATGTTATTCCATCTTAGAGAAGCTTTACTCCAAGTCATGAGGCAAAGCAACTTGACAAGATGTGAATACATCAAAAAGCTTAAACGAAAAATGGTAACCCCATTTTGAGCTTAAACGATGAGTATGACCGATGATCAAGTGATCTCACTTGACTCCTAAGTCAATATACTCTAACATAGGTGACTTTGTCGCCGACCAATTCTAGATGAAGTTCTCTTGTGTTCCTTTTTGTGCTCTTGCATTTGTCTCATGCATATTTGTTTCCAACTTCATCTAGACTTCTATTTAGTTTCTTCTCTTTTATTTTTTGTTCTGCATTCCTTGCATCAAATTCATTGCAAATCTTTTGGTTAATTCCTTGCAAATCCTTGTGAGATCTTGCTTGTCTAGTGAGCTGAGGTGACAAGTGTTTTCTCTGCGTTGAACTCGGTCTCACCGGTTTTGATACTTTCGGTCCAACCGAATACTCTCGGTACAACCAAACCATACAGCTCGGTGTCACCGATTTCACTACAGGAAAGACATCTTGCCACTTGTTTCTGCATTCCTTTTTGATCTAGCTCCACTCAATGAATCTTGTTCTCGACCAGCATCCCATTCAACTTACTGCTTTTTTCTGTGACTCAAGGACCAAACCCATCATGACAAAATCCGGAAGGACCTTTCTTGGAAATTGATGTCAAAGGGGGAGAGAGAGATCACATCAAAGCTTAATCATATCTATAGGGGGAGAGAATACTCAAGAAAAAAGAGTAATCCTCAAGGACCCCAGATGCTTGGTGTTCAAGAGGAGAGAAGTCACATGTCTTCAAGAGGGGAAATACATGTTCATACTTGAGCTCTGATTTTGCTCTGGTTATCTGTTCCTATCTTCTCCTAGTATCCCATGCTAGATTCAGGGGGAGCAAGACATCTAAGGGAAGGAAATCCTTGAATTTATTGCACATCTTTACCTTTGGGGGCATGTCTATATCCAATGTGGTACTTAGTACTCACTCGACATGTCATCCCAGTCTTAGTACTCTTGTGGTTTTTTTGTTTGCTCTGGCCAGTAGGTGTATCTGTGTTATCTAACCTTGTTTACGCAGGTTCATTCCATCCTAAGCCAACTCAAGACCACAAGGTAAGTATATGCATCATAGTCATGCGTATGAGAAATTCTTGCTGATGTACATACTGTTTGCAAGAAGGACTCATGAGCATGAAGGCACATTTCTCATATTCACATCATTTGCTCTGATGCATATAGCCAAGATACATGTAACACCTTGCTTACTCTGTCATGTATATGCATTCACATGCTCCTATATTCCATATTCACATGATTGCATACATGTAGGGGGAGCCTATGCATGTTACATGTCTTTCCAAAGCTTTACTTACCATTCTCTATATCTTTATCTAAAGCTTTGATGTATGTTGTCATCAATTACCAAAAAGGGGGAGATTGAAAGCACAAGTGCTCCCTAGGTGGTTTTGGTAATTAATGTCAACATATCTCTTGTTGGACTAACACTTTTACCTAGTATGTTTCAGATAAGTTCAACAATGAAGTGGCATGGACTAGAGGATGTGGAACCCCTTCAAAATGCTAAGGACAAAGGATTAGCTCAAGCTCCAAGCTCAAGACTCTACATTTTCTATTTTAGCGATCCAAGATCACATTGAGTCTATAGGAAAAGCCAATACTATTAAGAAGGGATGAGGTGTTGCTTAATGGCTTGCTTGCTCAAAGTGCTTAGTGATATGCTCCAAAGCCCTCAACCACTTTCTCACTTCCAAATATGTCCCACACCAAAATATCCATCTCGGCCCCACCGATTCTTTCTATCCGGAGCCACTGAGTTCAGTTGACATAGCCACTGCCAGAAACCCTAATCAGTTCGGTCTCACCGATGGGATCTCGGTCTCACCGAGACGGGCTTGCAAACTCTCTGTTACCCATTGCAATATTTTTGGTACCACCGAGATATGCAATCGGCCCCACCGAGTTTGCTTGGCCAACTCTCTGTTTCGCTTATTACCCAAATCGGTCCCACCGAGTTTGAGTAATCGGTCAAACCGAGTTTTGGATTTACCCTAACCCTAGCATATTGGTCCCACCGAGTTGATCCAGTCGGTCCCACCAAAAACCCTAACGGTCACTAGCTTTGTTGAATCGGTCCGACCGAGTTTAACAATTCGGTCCCACCAAGATTGGCAAGCTGTGTGTAACGGTTAGATTTTGTGTGGAGGCTATATATACCCCTCCACCACCTCTTCATTCTTGGAGAGAGCCATCAGAACAAACCTACACTTCCAACCTACTTTTTCTGAGAGAGAACTACCTACACTTGTGTTGAGGCCAAGATATTCCATTCCTACCATATGAATCTTGATCTCTAGCCTTCCCCAAGTTGCTTTCCACTCAAATCTTCTTTCCACCGAATCCATATCCTGTGAGAGAGAGTTGAGTGTTGGGGAGACTATCATTTGAAGCACAAGAGCAAGGAGTTCATCATCAACACACCATTTGTTACTTCTTGGAGAGTGGTGTCTGCTAGATTGGCTAGGTGTCACTTGGGAGCCTCTGAAAAGATTGTGGAGTTGAACCAAGGAGTTTGTAAGGGCAAGGAGATTGCCTACTTCGTGAAGATCTACCGCTAGTGAGGCAAGTCCATCATGGGCGACGGCCATGGTGGGATAGACAAGGTTGCTTTCGTGGACCCTTCGTGGGTGGAGCCCTCAGTGGACTCGCGCAACCGTTACCCTTCGTGGGTTGAAGTCTCCATCAACGTGGATGTATGATAGCACCACCTATCGGAACCACGTCTCAAAAATCTCCGTGTCTTCAAATTGCGTTTGCACACTCCAATCCCATCTCTTTACATTCTTGCAAGTTGCATGCTTTACTTTCCGCTGCTCATATACTCTTTCCATGCATGCCTGATATGTATTGTGATTGTTAAACTTGTGCAAAAACTCCACTTCAACTTAAAGAAATTAAAAACTGCAACTTTTAGCACTTAGTGTCTAATCACCCCCCCTCTAGACACCTCTTCTCAATCCTTTCAATTGGTATCAGAGCTTTGGTCTCCATTGCTTTGGTTTAAACACCATTGGAGGAAGATGGATGAGTCTACTTTGGGGAGTCTTAGACGTAGAGTGCCTATTCTTGATGGAGAATATTTTCATGAGTGGAAAAATGAAATGCTTGAGATTTTCAATGAATATCATTTGAACAAGTACATTACTAGCCCTTGTGCACCTCATGTTGATCCTTTGCATCCTACCCTTGATGAGTCTATTGACATGATCCGCAACCTTAGAACTGTTAATCCTATCACTAGAGGCTTGCCTAGAAACTTGATTGAATGTTTGCCTACTCTTGATTGTGCCTACACTATATGGAGATTTCTTGAGGAACGCTTTCCAAATTATTCCTTGAAAGATCTAGATGAAATTCTCCATAAGTCTATTGCCCTGATTAAGATGAGTTCCAACGATCCCAAATTTGGTGACTGCTTATTTGAGCTTACTAATCTTACGAGTGCTAAAGGATATGTTGGAATCATTAGCAATATCATTTCGAAAGCTATTAGAATTCATAAAGATAACCATAGAAATGATCATTTATCTAATGAATTACCCTCTCTAGGAATTGATCAATCACAAGATGATGTTGAACATGGATACTATGATGAGGATGATGATGACAGTGACTATGATCTTAAGGATGCAATGAGACACTTTGTTCTTATGGCAAATCTTCGCAGCTACATGGATGGAGGAAAGGAATGGGTTCTTGATAGTGGATGTACTGATCATATGACCGGAGATAAAGATCTGTTCCGTGAGCTTGCTGAAAATGACGGCCCTCGAAAGTATGTCACTTTTGGTGACAACTCAAAGGGTAGGGTGGTTGGCCTAGGTAAGGTGGCCATCTCACATGATAGCTCCATACAAAATGTCATGCTTGTTGAATCTCTAGGGTACAATTTACTTTCAGTATCTAGACTTGCTAATTTCGGTTTCAATGTCCTATTTACTGAAGTAGACTGCCAAGTGTTTCGAAGAGACAATCATAAAATGGCCTTTACCGGTATACGTAGAGGTGATCTTTACATTGTTGATTTCACTAAAAAGGCTCAACCTAGAACTTGCTTAATTGCTAAATCTTCTAAAGGTTGGTTATGGCATTGACAATTAGGTCATGTTGGTATGCGAAACCTTGACAAGCTTATTAAAGGAAATCATATCCTTGGCGTTAACGATGTCATATTTGATAAGGATAGACTTTGCAGCGCTTGTCAAGCAGGTAAACAGGTTGGAGGAAGGCATCCTATGAAGAGCATCATGACCACAAGGAGGCCACTCTAGCTACTTCACATGGATCTTTTTGGTCCTAATGCTTACAAAAGTCTCGGTGGAAATTCTTTTGGTCTAGTTATAGTTGATTATTTTTCAAGATTTACGTGGGTGTTCTTTCTCGATGATAAATCGCAGGTCCAAAAGATCTTCAAAAACTTCGCTAGGAAGGCCCAAAATCAATTTGAAGTGAAAATCAAGAAGGTTCGCAGTGACAATGGAACGGAGTTCAAGAACGCAAATGTGGACACCTTTCTTGACGAAGAAGGGATTTCACATGAGTTCTCGGCTACATACACACCTCAACAAAATGGAGTTGTTGAGAGGAAGAACCGAACACTCATCGAAATGGCAAGAACAATGCTTGATGAGTACAAGATGCCAAAGCACTTTTGGGCGGAAGTGGTTGAGACAGCTTGTCATGCAACAAATCGCTTGTATCTTCACAAGCTACTCGGCAAGATGGCATACGAGCTCCTCACCGGTAACAAACCACAAGTTGGATACTTTCGAGTATTCGGCTCAAAGTGCTACATTCTTGATAAGCATCGTCGTTCTAAATTTGCTCCTAAGTCTCATGAAGGTTTTCTACTTGGTTATGGCTCAAACTCTCACACATACCATGTCTACAATAATTTCACCCCAAAAGTTGAAGAGATGGTAGATGTGAAGTTTGATGAATCTAACGGCTCACAAGTGGAGCAATTGCCAATTAATGTAGGAGACAAAGACCCTTCGGAAGCAATCCAAGACTTGTCTATTGGCAAGATTCGTCCAACGGAGGTGAAGGAGAGTACCTCGTCCGTCCAAGTGGAAGCTTCTACCTCACGACAAAGTGAACCAAGAGTTGATACAGAAGCATCCACAAGTGGGACATACCAAGATGAAGAAAATGAGGAAGTGCACCAAGATGAACGCCAACAACCTCCTTCTCCACCACGACAAGAGAATGACAACGTCAACAACGAAGAAGGCCAAGAAGAAGAACTAGATGAAGAAGGTGTTCAACCAAGATCAAGCAAAAGTTTCATTAGTTCAAGCAAGAATTACTAAAGATCATCCCGTCGAGCAAATCTACAATGATATCCAAACTGGGAGAATCACTCGCTCAAAAACTCGTTTAGCTAACTTTTGTGAACACTATTCATTCATCTCTAGCATTGAACCTATGAAGGTTGAAGAATCTTTGGAAGATCCGGATTGGGTAAATGCCATGCATGAAGAGTTACACAACTTTGAGAGAAATCAAGTTTGGACATTAGTTGAGAAGCCCGACAACAACCACAACATCATCGGTACCAAATGGGTGTTTCGCAACAAGCAAGATGAAGATGGACAAGTAGTTCGCAACAAAGCACATCTCGTCGCCCAAGGCTACACTCAAGTCGAAGGTATGGACTATTGTGAGACATATGCCCCCGTTGCTAGACTTGAGTCCATTCGCATCTTACTTGCCTATGCTAATCATCATGATATCACCTTGTACTAAATGGACATTAAAAGTGCTTTTCTAAATGGTGAATTATAGGAGGAAGTTTATGTTAAGCAACCTCCGGATTTGTCAATCCTAAGAAACCTAATCATGTTTACAAACTTCACAAAGCTCTTTATGGTCTTAAACAAGCTCCTAGAGCATGGTATAAATGCTTGACCAAGTTCCTTATTAAAAAAGGCTTTGAAATTGGAAAAATAGATTCTACTCTTTTTACTAAAAGGGTTAATGGAGAACTATTTGTGTGCCAAATTTATGTCGATGATATTATACTTGGATCAACTAACCCTCATTTTAGTGAAAAGTTTGGAAAGCTAATATCGGAGAAGTTTGAGATGTCGATGATGAGTGAACTCAAATTCTTTCTTGGTTTGCAAATCAAGCAAACTAAGGAAGGTACCTTTGTCTCTCAAATGAAGTACACCAAGGACTTATTCAAGAAGTTCATTATGCAAGAATGCAAAGGTATGACTACACCCATGCCTACTAGTGGACATCTTGATTTAACCAAACATGGTGAACCGGTTGATCAAAAGGTTTATCGCTCTATGATTGGTTCATTATTATATCTAGGTGCTTCACGTCCCGATATTATGCTAAGTGTGTGCATGTGTGCACGATATCAAGCTGCTCCTAAAGAATGTCATCTTAAGGCCGTGAAAAGGATAGTGAGATACTTAATTCATACACCAGATTTTGACATTTGGTACGCAAAGAGGGCCTCCTTTGATCTTGTTGGCTACTCTGACTCGGACTATTCCGGTGACAAGGTTGATAGAAAGTCCACTTCGGGTACTTGTCAATTTCTTGGTAGATCTCTTGTGTCTTGGTCCTCCAAGAAACAAAACTCGGTATCCTTATCCACTGCCGAAGCGGAATACATTGTCGCTGGATCATGTTGTGCTCAATTACTTTGGATGACCCAAACTCTTAAACATTGTGGGATATATGTGAAACATGTTCCATTACTTTGCGACAATGAAAGTGCTATTAAGATTGCTCAAAATCCCGTGCAACATTCTCGAACTAAGCATATTGAAGTTCGTCATCATTTCATTCGAGATCATGTTGCCAAAGGGGACATTAATCTTAAGCATGTTTGCACCGAAAAATAGTCAGCTGACATATTCACGAAACCACTTGATGAGAAAGTGTTTTGCAGGTTAAGAGGTGAATTGAACATCATTGATGCTTCAAACCTGGAGTAGGAATTCCACTTGATACATGCAAGGCGTGAACCTATGACTAATCCTTGATATTTCTCTTATGTTGACTATCTCATGTCTTGGATATATTTGCACCTTGCATGTTACCTAACCCGTGTAGGTACTTGGATGAATCTAAATCTATGAGATTGCAACTCACTCACATTCTGAGCAATTTCTATATCACCAAGTCTCTACACAATGGTGGATGAAGACAAGGAAGCACACAACCATTCAAACATATCCTTTGACAAATTTTATGTTGAGTTTGATGATTGTCATTTTGGATATACAAGTGCTCTTCCTTGCAAGTACTAACCCATGTAGGAAGATGAACTCAAACTCCAAGTGGTGCTCCCAACTCTTGATGAGCTACATCAACCCTGAGCAACCCACACAAGTTCAACTACATGACCATGATCAACGCCACCACCCAAGGTATGTTATTCCATCTTAGAGAAGCTTTACTCCAAGTCATGAGTCAAAGCAACTCGACAAGATGTGAATACATAAAAAAGCTTAAACAAAAAATGGTAACCCCATTTTGAGATTAAACATGAGTATGACCTATGATCAAGTGATCTCACTTGACTCCTAAGTCAATATACTCTAACATAGGTGACTTTGTCGCCGACCAATTCTAGATGAAGTTCTCTTGTGTTCCTTTTTGTGCTCTTGCATTTGTCTCATGCATATTTGTTTCCAACTTCATCTAGACTTCTATTTAGTTTCTTCTCTTTTATTTTCTGTTCCATCCTTCTTATCTGCCAAATACTTGGGGCAGTTCCGCTTCCAGTGACCAGTCCCTTTGCAGTAGAACCACCCACTCTCAGGCTTAGGTCCAGATTTGGGATTCTTCACTTGAGCATCAACTTTCTTGCCATTCTTCTTGAAGTTCCCCTTCTTCCCTTTGCCCTTCTTCTTGAAACTAGTGGTCTTGTTGACCATCAACACTTGATGCTCCTTGTTGATTTCTACCTCCGCAACCTTTAGCATTGCGAAGAGCTCGGGAATCGTCTTATCCATCCCTTGCATATTATAGTTCATCACAAAGCTCTTGTAGCTTGGTGGCAGTGATTGAAGAACTCTGTCAATGCCACTATCATCATGAAGATTAACTCCCATCTGAGTCAAGTGGTTGTGGTACCCAGACATTCTGAGTATATGTTCACTCACAGAACTATTCTCCTCCATTTTGCAGCTATAGAACTTATTGGAGACTTCATATCTCTCAATCCGGACATTTGCTTGAAATATTAACTTCAACTCCTGGAACATCTCATATGCTCCATGACATTCAAAACGTCGTTGAAGTCCCAGTTCTAAGCCGTAAAGCATGGCACACTGAACTATCGAGTAGTCGTCAGCTTTGCTCTACCAGGTGTTCACAACATCTGGCGTTGCTCCTGTAGCGGGTTTGGCACCTAGTGGTGCTTCTAGGACGTAATTCTTTTGTATGGCAATGAGGATAATCCTCAAGTTACGGACCCAGTCCGTGTAGTTTCTACCATCATCTTTCAACTTAGCTTTCTCTAGGAACGCATTAAAATTAAATAGAACAACAACACGGGCCATCTATCTACAACAACATAGACATGCAAAATACTATCAGGTACTAAGTTCATGATAAATTAAAGTTCAATTAATCAAATTACTTAAGAACTCCCACTTAGATAGACATCCCTCTAATCATCTAAGTGATCACGCGATCCATATCAACTAAACCATGTCCGATCATCACGTGAGATGGAGTAGTTTTCAATGGTGAACATCACTATGTTGATCATATCTACTATATGATTCACGCTCGACCTTTCGGTCTTAGTGTTCCGAGGCCATATCTACATACGCTAGGCTCGTCAAGTTTAACTCGAGTATTCTGCGTGTGCAAAACTAGCTTGCACCCGTTGTATGTGAACGTAGAGCTTATCACACCCGATCATCATGTGGTGTCTCGGCACGATGAACTATAGCAACGGTGCATACTTAGGGAGAACACTTGTACCTTGAAATTTAGTGAGTGATAATCTTATAATGCTACCACCAAACTAAGCAAAATAAGATGCATAAAGGATAAACATCATATGCAATCAATATAAGTGATATGATATGACCATCATTATCTTGTGCCTTTGATCTCCATCTCCAAAGCACCGTCATGATCACCATCATCACCGACTTGACACCCTTATCTCCATCGAAGCATCATTGTCGTCACGCCAACTATTGCCTCCACGACTATCGCTACCGCTTAGTGATAAAGTAAAGCAATTACATGGTGATTGCATTTCATACAATAAAGCGACAACCATATGGCTCCTGCCAGTTGCCGATAACCGTGTTACAAAACATGATCATCTCATACAATAAAATTTAGCATCATGTCTTGACCATATCACATCACAACATGCCCTGCAAAAACAAGTTAGACGTCCTCTACATTGTTGTTGCAAGTTTTACATGGCTGCTACGGGTGAGCAAGAACCGTTCTTACCTACGCATCAAAAAACACAACGTGGTATAGTGATTGATTTTTCATCTTCAGAAAGAACCCTGTTCATTGAATCTAATTCAACTAAAGTTGGAGAAACTGACACCCACCAGCCACCTGTGTGCGAAGCACGTCGGTAGAACCAGTCTCGCGTAAGCATACTCGTAATGTCGGTTTGAGCCGCTTCATCCAACAATACCGCTGAATCAAGAATCAACTAGTGACGGCAAGCAATATGTATATACCCACGCCCACAACTCCTTTGTGTTCTACTCGTGCATATAACATCTACGCATAAACCTGGTTCGGATGCCACTGTTTGGGAACATAGTAATTTCAAAAAAAAATCCTACGCACATGCAAGATCATGGTGATGCACAACAACGAGAGGGAAGAGTATAGTCCACGTACCCTCGTAGACCGTAAGAGGAAGCGTTATGACAACGCGGTTGATGTAGCCGTACGTCTTCATGATCGACCGATCCTAATACCAAAAGTACGGCACCTCCGCGATTTGCACACGTTCGGCTCGGTGACATCCCACGAACTCACGATCCAGCAGAGTGTCGAGGGAGAGCTTTGTCAGCACGATGGCGTGATGACAGTGATGATGAAGCTACCGGTGCAGGGCTTCGCCTAAGCACTACGACAATATGACCGAGGTGGATTATGGTGGAGGGGGGCACCGCACACGGCTAAGAGATCAATGATCAACTTGTGTGTCTATGGGGTGCCCCCTTCCCCCGTATATAAAGGAGTGGAGGAGGGGGAGGAGGACGGCCTCCTAGGCGCGCCCCAAGGGGAGTCCTACTCCCACCGGGAGTAGGATTCCCCCCTTCCCTAGTTGGATTAGGAGAGAACGAAGGGAGAGGAAGGAGGAAGGAAAGGGGGGCAGGCCCCTCCCAATTCGTATTGGGCTTGGCGGGCATGCCCCCTCCTTTTCTCCCTTCTCCTCTCTCCCACTATGGCCCAATAAGGCCCATATACCTCCCGGGGGGTTCTGGTAACCTCCCGGTACTCCAGTATATGCCCGATCTCACCAGGAACCATTCCGATGTCCAAATATAGTTGTCCAATATATCGATCTTTATGTCTTGACCATTTTGAGACTCCTCGTCATGTCGGTGATCATATCTGGGACCCTGAACTACCTTCGGTACATCAAAACACATAAACTCATAATATCAATCGTCACAGAACGTTAAGCGTGCGGACCCTACGGGTTCGAGAACTATGTAGACATGACCGAGACATGTCTTCGGTCAATAACCAATAGAAAAACCTGGATGCTCATATTGATTCCCACATATTCTACGAAAATCTTTATCGGTCAAACCGCATAACAACATACATTGTTCCCTTTGTCATTGGTATGTTACTTGCCCGAGATCCGATCGTCGGTATCTCAATTCAATCTCGTTACCTGAAAGTCTCTTTACTCATTCCATATGCATCATCCCGCAACCAACTTATTAGTCACATTGCTTGCGAGGCTTATAGTGATGTGCATTACCGAGAGGCCCCAGAGATACCTTTCCGACAATCGGAGTGACAAATCCTAATCTTGATCTATGCCAACTCTACAAACACCATCGGAGACACATGTAGAGCATTTTTATAGTCTCCCAGTTATGTTGTGACGTTTGATAACACATTAAGTGTTCCTCCATTATTCCGGAGTTGCATAATCTCGTAGTCATAGGAACATGTATAAGTTATGGAGAAAGTAATAGCAACAAACTAAATGATCATCGTGCTAAGCTAACTAAAATGATCGAGAATAGGTGTCTAGAGGGGGTGAATAGACTCTTAAGAAGAAAAGTTGTAGTTTTTAAATGCTTTAAGTTGAAGTGGAGTTTTAGCACAAGTTCAAACATTCACAATACATATCAAGCAAGCATGACAAGAGTATATGAGCAGCGGAAAGTAAATCATGCAAGGTGCAAGAATGTAAAGGGATGGGATTGGAGTGTGCAAATGCAATTGGATACACAGAGATTTTTTATCCGTGGTTCCGATAGGTAGTGCTACCATGCATCCACTTGATGGAGACTTCAACCCACGAAGGGTAACGGTTGCGCGAGTCCACGGAGGGATCCACCCATGAAGGGTCCACGAAGAAGCAACCTTGTCTCTCCGACCATGGCCATCCCCCATGAAGGACTTGCCTCACTAGGGTAGATCTTCACGAAGTAGGTGATCTCCTTGCCCGTAAAAACTTCTCGGTTCAACTCCACAATCTTGATGGAGGCTCCCAAGTGACACCTAGCCAATCTAGGAGACACCACTCTCCAAAAGGTAATAGATGGTGTGTTGATGATAAAATCCTTGCTCTTGTGCTTCAAATGATAGTCTCCCCAACACTCAACTCTCTCTCATAGGATTGGATTTGGTAGAAAAATGATTTGAGTGGAAAGCAACTTGGGTAAGGCTAGAGATCAAGATTTATGTGGTTGTAATGGAATATCTTGACCTCAACACAAGTGTAGGTGGTTCTCTCTCAGAAAATGTATGTTGGAAGTGTAGGCATGTTCTGATGGCTCTCTCCACGAATTAAGAGTAGGTGGAGGGGTATATATAGCCTCCACACAAAATCTAACCGTTACACACAAATCACCAAACTCGGTGGGACCGAATTATAAAACTCAGTCGGATCGATTTGGTTCATAATGTGACCGTTAGGCATTTCGGTGGGACGACATGATCAACTCGGTGGGACCGATGTGCTAGGCTTAGGGTAAAGCTTTATCTCGGTTGGACCGATTACACAAACTCGGCGGGATCGATTTTGGTAATAAGCTAAATAGAGAGTTGGCCAAGAAAACTCGGTGGGACCGATTTCATATTTCGGTGAGACCGAAATTAATGCAATAGGCAACAGAGAGTTTGCAAGCCCATCTCGGTGTGACCAGATCCCATCGGTGAGACCGAATTGATTAGGGTTTCTGGCAGTGGTATGTCAAGTGAACTCGGTGACTGCGGATAGAAAGTTTTGGTGGGGACGAGTTTGACTTTTGGTTTGGGACATATGTGGATGTGAGAATGTGGTTGAGGGCTTTGGAGCATATCACTAAGCACTTTGAGCAAGCAAGCCATTATGCAGCACCTCATCCCCTCTTGATAGTATTGGCTTTTCCTATGGACTCAATGTGACCTTGGATCACTAAAATGAAAAATGTAGAGTCCTGAGCTTTGAGCTTGATCCAATCCTTTGTCCTTATCATCTAGAAGGGGTTCCACATCCTCTAGTCCATGCCACTCCACTGTTGAACTTATCTGAAGCATACTAGATGAAAACATTTGTAACGTCCCAAATTTTCAATTTGGAATGTTATATATAGATCATTCCTGCATATCATATTTTGCTGCATTTCGTTTCGTGATCCTCGAAATTCTAAGAAACTCAAGGACCCTCGGAGAGAGTTGGGGATTCCACTGTTTTCATATTTGAATTCTATCAAATATTGAAACGAGGATTTTTGGTTTTAATTATTTTTCTCTCCAAAAATATTTCATATTAAAATATATGGGAGGAGATAATATGACTTCTCCAAAATAAATGAAGTATTGGAGGAAAAATATTAAAATCAAATATTTGATTTTATTCGGAGTTTATTGCTATTTTATTTGCATTAGAAAAATTGCATGTTTTTCAAAGTTGCATTTTAGGGTCAAGAAAATGTTCATCTTGTTCGAAATATTTTATTTAGATGGTGAAAATTTGTTTTGGCATTTTTAGATTTTTGCTATATTTTCTAGGATTTATTTAATTTTTGGTGAAATTATTAAAAAAATCTCTTCGCCGACTGGGCCGAAGCCTAGCCAGCCAGCCCAGCCCACCGCCCGAGCCGTCCGCCTTGTCCCCGACGCGGAGACCGCCGTCGCCGCAAGCCGAGTCTGGCCGGGCCGCCTTACCCCCTCCCCAAGCTAGCCCCCCTCCTTAAATATGCCGCCGCCATGCTGCCTTACCCCGTCCCCAAGCTATCCCCCCTCCTTAAATATGCCGCCCCGCGCCACCTTACCCCCTCCCCAAGCTAGCCCCCCTCCTTAAATACGCCGCCGCCGCGCCGCCACTGCCGTTGCCGCCCTGCCGCCTGCCGTTGCCGCCCTGCCGCCTGCCGTCGCCACCCCGCCGCCTACCGTCGCCACCCCGCGCCACCCGTCGCCGCAGCCGGACCTCGCCGGAGGTATAAGCCGCCGTTGCCGCCGTTGCCGCCGTTCGGTTTTATTTTTAAAACCGGTTCGGTTTTTTAGAAAACCCTAGGTTCTTTTTTTTATCGATTCACCGGTTTTCTCGGTTTATTTTATTTAGCGGATGTTTGTCCGTATGTTCGTTTTAACGAATGATGTTACTCACTAGCCGCAGATAGCGAACATTCATTCGTTAGCCTGTTCGTCAGTTTTCTTTTTCTCGGATTTTCCGCGATTATTTTCGATCGCGATTTCTGATCCGATTTTCATTTGAGTTTATCTTTTCGCTCGTTTATCAGAATTAGGCGATTCAAGCACCTAGATCTTCGTCTCGAAACCCTCTTTCTATTTAATCAACTTGAACAAGATTTTGGTACTGTAAAATTTGACTTTAGTTCATATTAGCAAATGGATCTTGTTTCTTTCGCAGTTTGAGTTTCGTTGCTCCGTTTGATTTGATTCTTTTTGCAAACCGGAGTTCTTAAGTTGAACTTTCTGGTCAATTCTTTTTATTTGAGTTTTGCCCGCGCATATTTGCTTGATTTCTTATGTATGGTATTGTTTGTTTGCGATAGAATTCCCAGAGTGCGAAGCATGCTACTACGATTCCCTAGGTTTTGCTGATCATCGGCAAGGCAAGTAACACATTGATCATACTCTTTTCATACCCAGTTTTTATGCATTAGCTCCAATCCTCAAACACTGCATGATTAGGATATGATTAACTTGTGGGTATTGGGAAGTAGTTGATGAGGTACAACCTATTGCCCTGTTACATTCAAACCCTTGAGAGTTACTTCTACGTACACTACTAGGAAAAGGCATGCTAGTGGCACACCAGTTTTGCCTACTAATGGCGCACTACTGGTGCGCCACTAGCACCACGCCATTAGAATTAAATACTAATGGCGCACCACTGGTGCGCCATTAGTATCTGGTGTACTAATGGCGCACCACGCAGTGCACCATTAGTATAGCCCACAGTGCGCCATTAGAATGCCTCCCAGGGGGGCCATATTTACCCATGTGCTTTGGCATACTAATGGCGCACTAGTGGGTGATGCGCCATTAGTGTCATTTTTACAGTGCGCCATTAGTGTCTTGAGTGGTGAGCCACTAGTATGAATATAAGGGATTTTTTCTTTTCTGATATTTTCACAGGCAACAAAATATATTATTGGACAGAATATAGCTAGCACCACACAGCAACAACAGATTCATCGAATACAATAGAAGATTAGTCTCCGAATACAATTCATCATATTAGTCTCGGAATTCAAAAGACCGAACAAAGATAGAACATTACAAGTCTCGAGACCGCGAGTAGCGAGTTTGTCAGAAGTAATACTAATCCTGACAAGTCCTACTAATCATTATCATACAACTTCTACTCGTTATTAATAACAAGTCATACGATCATCATCTTGATAGTCATCGAACCAACCCTACTTAATTGTTCTTAGCACATGATCATCAGTATTAGGCAGGAACTAAATACCCTATTTAAGGTAAAATAGCATAAAACAATATAGACCCTGACTCTCCATTATGGAGAATGGAGATCATCCTGTCTCCAATTCTTGCGCTTCGCTTCCTTTTGCTTCCAAGAACCTCCTTACGACTGTCCATACATTTTTTCCATCCTTTGATTTTCATGTCTCCACTTCTTTCAGAAATCTCGTATGGACAGTTGAGATTCGTAGGATGACCTGGCTATATGTTCAAAACATTAAGACTACCTTTCTGATACATCAAATGAGGCACACAATTCTCTGGGATTATCTATTGAAAAACATAGTAATAACTTCATAGTTAGCAATGATGTACTAGTTTTAGAAGTATGCAAAAGATGCACGCATGTCGTAATAGTAAAAAATCTTACCAGGGTATCTCCATGGTAGTTACCGTAGTTGAACGCATGCACTAGTGGCACGTATTGACCATAATGTTGAGGAGTTTGATTGTATATATTGTAATTCTCAATGTCAGTACAAAATCCGACCAGATGATTTTTCTCCTTGTAAGTTGTTAATTCAGAGCCATCGGTGTAGTGGGTTTTGTCTACCATCTTCTGCACATTCTTTGAACAATAAAAATAAGCTGTCAATGGAAATAAGCTATCAACTATTTTGAAATAAACAATATAAATTAGTTAATAATTAACTATGTTTGAGAAACTCACATAGCGGTAGAACTGGAGGCGTATCAACAAGGACCCAAATGTCCATATTGTCTTGGTCGATGTCAGGATCACCAAGATCCATGGTGACAAGCATACCCTCATCAAAACCATACATCTTGCAAAATGCTTCCCAATTTTTGCAACCAAAATGGGTTACGCTCCCAGAATTATACAGATTTACTTCAAAATCCACATCGTGATGAGTCCTTGGGTGGATTTTCTTTGTTTCAGAAATTTCATGGTCTTCAAAATCCATCCTCTCCAAGACATAGCGTCTTGCATGGCATGGGATAAGCTATACTCGAATTGTAAAAGATGAAAATTAGACGTTGAAATAGTTTAAGTCATGCTTAATTATGAAAATAACACTTGTCGTAGTTGTGTACCGTTTCAACTTCGAAGGTCTCCTCGAGCTTAATGCTGAAGCGCCGATCATCGTCCAGGTGAGGCATGTCGCACAGACCTCGATCGTCGTGGCACCAACCGCACTCCCTCGGGAGACTTCCGTCATCCGATGACGACATATCCTATGTTCATAATTCAAAACTACATCATCTCTTGCGTTGGGTCCAATAATATAATCCACAGTGTGGTGAAAACATGCCCTTCGAACTGGTTTGAGCTATTGGTGAATGGAGATGGTCTAAGATTTTCAGTAGTAAGAAGTGAAGTGGTAATTTTGAGAGCAAATGGTTAGGATGAGTGGTTCCTCTTTCCTGTTTCGCTTTACAATAGAATATTGTTAGTCATGCACACTTGTGCATTTTCAGCCAGGCCAGTGGAGTTGGCCTAAAAACATTTCTTTCTTTAAGCCCGCTACATCCATCTCAAGTATTTATGGTCAAGGGTTAGCAGGGCCATCCAAATAGAATATGTATAACACAAGAGGCAGTTGATCCTACTTAATTAAGTACTAAGATACCCCGGCCCATGCATTAGTAGCAAGTACCCCATATGTCCGATTTTTAGCAAAGTCATGCTAAAATTCACGGAAAATTTCAGCATGACCTTTGCTGAAAATAGGACATACGGAGTACCCGAATTTGCCGGAAGGGAAGTTAATCGACATTCCGGCAAACTCAAGGGCCTCTCGGGGTACCTGCAAAATCATCACGACACAATGGTCGGAGACAAAACCCAGCAAACTCAAGGGCCTCTACTTTCATATGGATGAAAAGGCCATAGACCATATCGTCCTCTGCTTTCATATGGACAAAAATCAGCTCAACTTATGTGAGCTTCCATTCCAGATCTAATAGGTCACCCAACAAAAAATCATCAATAGTTTTAGCTGAAAAAAAATCATGGATTGCTGTTAACTGAAAATTAGTGAAAGAAACTGTTGCTGATCATGGATTACTGTTAATTAAAAATAGAGCATCTAGCTTGTCCTATCATGTTCACTAAGTCCACAAAAATGAATAGGTTCAGTAAACTTAAACTCTAAGGAAGTGCACTGCTTATTGTAAGATGACTTACACTAGTAGAGCAGTTGTACACTACACATGCTTAAACTTTGAGCAAGTGTACTGTTATGGTCAAAACTGAATGTTGATTGCTTGCATCATCTACTCTGAATGATTTGATAATTAATACTGACAACTTCAGCATCTATAGACTTTGTGTTGTGGTAGCAGCTAAAAACCCTACATCTTGTCTCTCTGTTTATTAAAGCTGTTGTTTATGTGTCAAGTTTGACATCTACTTGATTGAATATCAACTTGATAGATCAAAAACTGATAGAAATTGACAGGGTTTGAGCATCAAGAGATCTGAATGCAGTTAACTTGTTTTGAAAATCACAGAAGGCTAACGTTGATAGATTGTGGCCAGGGCCATACTAGTTTGATTTTACACTAGAACAAGCTCACTACACTACACTACATTACACAACACATGCTTAAACTCTAAACATAAACAAACACCAGCAATGCAATATGTAAACAACCTCTGTTTCTAGGCAACAAGAGTTATCATCAATGCTTTTGAGTTTATTAATTACCTTCAGTTCCGAGCTTTAAATGTCAAAAGAGCTTCACAGAATCTTGAACTCTCCAAATCACTCTTAACAGTTCTGCATTGCACAAAGGCAACAATGAGCCAATGATATCAGTGGCAATAATAGGTGCTTACATTCTCAAAGTGAACCTACAGAGTTCTAGTACAGTGAGTAACTCCCAATTCTTTTAATAGAAGCACAATTAATATCAGAACAAAAATAACAAAATAATAGCTATGATTTTAATACAAATAACTGTTGGTGATATTGCTTTGGTGGCTGGGAGCCTAACAAGGAGTACTTTCAAATTCCTTTTTGCAACCTAAATAGCCAAGGAACAAGCACAGTACATGACCTAATTAAACATGTTATCTTATTTCCACATTCAGGCTAATCATGCTCGTTAATAGTTTGTCTTCCCTCGTCTTAGCGAGTGTCTCAAGCTCGTTAGTAACTACCACATCGTCCTGTCTTACTTTTTTTTAAAGGGTCATCCTGTCTTGCTTTGACTTGCCCTGTGATTTACTCGATCGTGCATTTGGGTGTCAGCAAGTACAAGCTCATACGGCCAACTGCTAGCAACAACTAGGTTGCCAAACGATCGGGGTGTAGGATTTTTGTGTGGTGCTAAAATCATTCAGGGACCAAGCTTGATGTATCATCTACACCCCGCCAACCCACAAGACAAAGCATCTAAACATCTAGAGTAAATGGATTCTTTTAACCATTCATCGTAAAAACATTTAATGTTGTTCCTTATGCGCGGGGAATAATATGTGTGGTGCTAAAATCATTCACGGGCAGGGAATGGGGAGGAAGGGTGGAGAGGGAGGAAGGAGGAAGGAGGAGAGGTACCTGGGCGGGCGCGGCCGGTCGCCGGAGGGGTCGGGGTCGGCGGCGGCGTCGAAGGGATGCAGGGATGCCTCGGTTGGTCGTGGGGAGGCCGGCGGCCGTGGTCCTCGTCCTGCACCCCGTGCCCGGGCTGAGGTAGAGGCGGCGCAGGGCAGGGACCGACGCAGGGAGGCTGTCGACGACGGCGGCGACGCGGGAAGGATGCAGGGATGCCTCAGTTGTTCGTGGGGAGGCTGTCGACGATGCGGGGAGCTGCAGTGGTGGGGGGCGCGGGGGCGGCGGCGCACGTAGGGGGTGTGGGGGCGGTGGCGTCGTGGGTCGGGGGTCGGGGCAGAGAATGGGGAGGAAGGGGTCGGGCGAGTTAGAGCTAGGGGGGAAGATTAATAATGGCGCACCCCCGAGCGGTGCGCCATTAGAATGTTTTTTAGATAGCAATGGCGCACTACCCGAGCGGTGCGCCATTAGAATGTTTTTTTAGATAGCAATGGCGCACTACACGAGCGGTGCGCCATTAGAATGTTTTTTTAGATAGCAATGGCGCACCCCTGAGCGGTGCGCCATTAGTATGTTTATTATTATTATTATTATTTTGCTATTTTTAATATATTTTTATAAAAACAGTAATATTTTTTTTATAAAAACAGTAATATTTTTTTTTATGAATATTAAAAAATATCATCAAATTTGTTATTTGAAAATATCATCAAATGGGGGTGCTCTCAGCGGCGGTGGAGCGGGGGAGGGTGCGGGGGGTGCTCGGCGGTGGTGGAGCGGGCCGGGGAGGGTGCGGTGGGTCGGCGGCGGTGGTGGAGCGGGGGAGGGTGCGGTGGGTCGTCGGCGACGTTGGAGCTAGCGGGGGAGGGTGCGGGAGGGGATCGAGATCGAGATGGAGGGGGATAGCGATCGAGATGGAGGGGGATAGAGATCGAATTTGAAAAATATTCATGAATTCAAAAAGTTCCCATGAAATTTAAAAATATTCATGAGTTCAAAAAGTGCCCATGTAATACAATCGAGAAATGAAGACTACGATTTAAATACAATCGATCTTAGCTAGCTATCTGTTCACAATCTTCTTGCCCTTCTTTTTTGCAAACGAAGTTCTTCTGTGGAACGGACATCCTTTAGGTAGGGTGGTCCTGCTTCTTCTTGTGGTGTATATGCTGCTGCTACTTCATCGTCGTCGTCATGTTCCATCTTCGGGCCGCCGTACTTGTCGAAGTCTTGCTCATTGGCGACTCCATCCATTCCGATGATCTTCCTTTTGCCTCTCCTCACGACAACACGACTGGGCTTTGACGGGTCGGTAATGAAGAAGCATTGGTCCACTTGGGAAGCTAGTACCCATGGCTCATTTTTTGCGGTGATGTTTGCGCCCACGGTCTTCGACTTGGCTTCGGGTATAACCATGCTGGTGAACTACCGGTCTTCTTTTAGGACGCTCTTGGCCCATCTGACATGGAACATCGGGACCTTCGCTCCAGCGTAGCTCAGCTTCCAGATCTCCTCGATCCTTCCGTAGTATCTGTCCTTGTCGTTACCGGTGTAGGATTCCATTGTTACCCCAGAGTGCTGATAACCATCGCTCTTCATGAATCTATGGTGCAAATGAGGTGAGGAGGAGGAGGCAGCCGACACAAGCTTGGAGGAGGAGGTGGAGAGAATGAAGTGGGGAAAGTGAGTGTGTAGGTGTGGCTGTCCAAAATATCTAGCTGGTCCAAGGTTACTAATGGCGCGCCACAAACAAATGCGCCATTAGTAACCCTTGTTACTAATGGCGCACCAGCTTGAGGTGCGCCATTAGTAGTTTTGCAAAAAAAAAATAGTAGTAGCGCACTGTGTAGGAGGTGCGCCATTACTAGTTAAACTAGTAATGGCGCATTACTCCCTGGTGCGCCATTAGAATTTTTGGAAAAGAATTTGTTACTAATGGCGCACCGTGGGTCTGGTGCGCCATTAGTGTCTACCACACTAATGGCGCACCGACTCATGGTGCGCCATTACTATATAGTAGTGGCGCACCACATGTCTGGTGCGCCATTAGTGGCCATATCATCTATAACCCTTTTCCTAGTAGTGGTATTGCTTATATTGCTATGCTATGCTCCTAGACGTGGTTTGGGTGAGTGAATCCATGACAGATGTGAGATGATTAATTAATGGTTCAACTTAAGGTGGCAACTTTAATACACATCTGGGTGGATTTCTTGTCGGGCACCTGGAGAATCCAGTGTTGTCCTAGGATATCCCGGAGTACCCGTGTGATCATCGTAAGGTCTGCCACCCAGGCTCAAAGGGAACTGAGATATTTTCATGCTAGGAACTTCTGTGTGCAGCCACATGCTATTATGGGCTCTAGCATAGTTGAGTAAGTTGCATGAGCTCTTGAAGAGGTGGATTAGCAGGTAGAGGGATGTAGGTTGGTATGGTCTACCCGGAGTAAAGAGTTAATGCTTCTGAAAGACTGTGTCTTGGTCATCTGTTTCTAAAACACCATGTAGTGCAAGAAATCCAACGGAGGCGATCGAGTCTTGTGGGGAAAAGTGTGCAAACCTCTGCAGAGTGTACAATCTAATCATGGTTAGCTATGTCCCCGGTTATGGACATCTTGAGTATCTAGTACTTGGATTATCATAAGTATCTCATCACTCTAATTTAACATTGTTGGGTTGATAATTACTTTTAATTGGGATTGAGTTGGAGGAACCTTCTCAATGATGTTTCAACTACCATGATAGTTAAAATAAAAATTATTCCTTTGTTGTAGGAAAAAATTGGCTTTTCGCAAAACTTTAACCATAGAGCTTTCCACCAGCCAAATATGCATGTAGTGATAGCATTATTCTGTACTTGTCTACTGTGTTATATTGCTAGCATATTCCATGTGCTGACCCGTTTCTGGGCTGCAACGTATTATGTTGCAGACTTTTCAGACGAGGAGTAAGGTTCGCTAGGTCATTGCCATGCAGCTCAGCTATGCCGTTGGAATTGATGGAATCACTTTATCTTCCAAGCCTTCCGCTGTTATCGTATTAGATGGCCTTAAGCCATATTTATTGTAATAAGCTCTCTTTTGAGACTTTCGATGTAATAAGTGTGTGATTGCTACTCTGTTATAAATCCTTTGAGTACTGTGTGTGTCAGCATTACCGATCCAGGGATGACACTGAAGCAAAGAGACTTGACCGTTTGAGGTCGGGTCGCTACAAAGATGGTATCAGAGCACACGCTGAGTGTAGGACCCGACCACTAAGATAAAACCCATAGGTCACTCTTCTCTACTCATTTCTGACTCCTCTCCATTTTCTACTCTTAGGATGGCGAATTCAAGGAACAAGTTTGCACAACCGGATGAAGACACCCGCTTTGGATGCCACTTGAAAGAAGTCACTAGGTACCTGAACATCAGAATACCAAGCTTCACCGGGACTTACAATGCCACTTTACTAGAAGAGGAGCGCTGGATGATTCAAGTTCAAGTACTAGGAAGGACGTTCTCGCCAACCACTAAGCCCATAGAGTTTTCTTTTGAAGCACCCACCTGGAGCCTAGGCAAGAGCATGGCATCCCACATTACCATGGGGCGCATTGGAGAAGTCTACAACAAGGATCTTAAGGACACTATCTATCAGATATGTGGGCACCGAGATGAGCAATGGGAGATGATCAGCACCAAGAAGGACAGATCCATTGCAGCTTTCATCCAGGAGTTAAACCAACACATTCGACGCCAGGAGAACCAGATGTGCGCAGATATGATAGATTTGAAGAGGGCGAAGACAAGGATCATCGAGCTGGAAGAAGAACTTGAGTCTACATGCGATGGCTATGAGGAGGAAATTGCAACACTATTGGAGAAGAATGACGACTTGATAAAGAAGACCGGAGTATTCATGGGAGACCCCGCGCCGGGAGGAGAGGGCAACGATTCCACTTCCCCGGAGAACTACATCATCATCGACGACACCGACTCCGACCCCAGGGAAGATGACTTTGAAGACGAAGCTGGAGCAGACATCAGGGAGTCTTCCACCGATCAAAATTTCTAGATGACCACCAAATGATTAGTAGTATTCCCCCATGTATATAGTAGTAGTTGAGCACTTTTTACGATAGTTCTAGACCGTGTGTATGTCCTTGCTTGATTGATTGAGTGAAATGATTGTGTTTGTCTCATGTGCATATGCATAGTGCTTTCTCACTAGACCCCTTTTCTATTCTAATCTCTCCCCTCTAAACCCACCAGATGCCTCCGAGATGTGACACTGGATTTGCCTTCCCGTCGGAGCTCACTCAGTTGATCCAGCAGCAGAAGGCCTTGATGCAATTGTTAGTCCAGAACCAAGGCAACAACAACAACAACAACAAACCGCCTCCAGTTGACAACTTATCTCGCTTTCTGAGGTTGCAGCCGCCGGTGTTCTCCTGTAGCACCGAGCCTATAGTTGCAGATGATTGGCTACGCCGTATTAGAAGGGAGTTAACCACCACAGGTTGCACATATGCTGAGAAGGTGCGCTTTGCCGCACATCAATTGGATGGACCAGCAGCCTCATGGTGGGAGAACTATACAACCACTTTCCCCATAGCCAACATCACTTGGGATCAGTTTCAGCAAGCTTTCCGCACGGCCCATGTCTCAAATGGAGCTATGAATATGAAGAAGCGTGAGTTTCACAACTTACGCCAGGGGAACTGTCGTGGTTTTGTCACGACAGATGTCCTAGAGAAAGGACTTAGTCGTGGAGCCATCGCGACGGGTTAGCTTGAAGGGGTTAAAGGGGACACACGAACGCAAGAGAGTTTATACTAGTTCGGCCCCTTCGAGGAAGGTAAAAGCCTACGTCTAGTTGTGATGGAATTGATGGGGTTTCGATGACTAGGGAGCAAACAAGCTTTGCCTATGTCTCGAGTTGTTGTCTGTTGTCCTTGAACCGCCGCTGGGTCGTCCCCTTATATACACGGGTGACACCCGTCGGTTCACAGAGTCCCAACACCGGTCGATATTCGTATCCGGGTTGGTCTCTCTTTATTCCTATCTTACAATACAAGTTTATATACAAATTCCGGTTTACCGCTACAAGTCTTGAACCGGCTACAGGCCTTAGGCCCTCATCTGCCTTCTTGGGCTTTATCACTTCTGGAGCTCTGATGAAGTTGACCCGGCCCAGATAGGCCGGTTTACGCCCAGCACTAATATCCCCAACATTAGGCCCCAGATTGATTTGAACGGGTTCATGTCAATCCTTTAACAAAAACTTCATCTTCAACGTCTTCTCATAAATTGGTAAACGGCCATGATGTCATCTTCTCTGATTACTGTAAACCGGAGTGACATCACCTGTCATGACGAAGATATCCATTATGCTTCTTTATCTAATATATCTGCGGAAATCGAGGCGACAGCTCCATTTCGTGGCCCCTTGATTATCGCGCCTGACGCATGTCTTTTTGCCTTATAAATAGGATCGAAGGGTCATTTCCTTTCTTCTTTCCCATCTTCCCCTTCTGCTTCGTCTTCCTCGCATCGCCTGACTTCAGAGCTCCGCCGCCACCGTCGACCTCTGCCTCAACCTTGGCCGCTGCATCAACCTGGGCGCACCAGAGCATCGCGGCCATCTTCCGCGTCTTCCGCAGCTCCAGTAAACCTTCTATCCTTTCCCCCGCGGATCTGTTTTAGGGTTTCACAGTTCTTCCATGTTCATCGTCTGCTTCTTGCTCCTGCGATAGATTTGTTAGATGAATCCGTAAATCTTTATTCTGTGCAATGATAGTTGTTTGACCTTCGCCTTCACTTATGCATCTCAAAGTTGTAGATCTATATGAACACTTTGCTTATAGGTTCGGTACTGCTCCTTTTGAACTTCTAAGTATTTATCCCTTTTCTGAACTTGCTTTAGATCCAATGTTGTAAAGAAATCCTGTAAAACCTGTTTCTGCGTACTTGTCCATCCGCAATCTCAGCTTTCCAATGCTTAGATCAGGCGGTTTAACCTTATAGGAAAATTTTTCAAACCAGTATATGCCATTAGTCCCCTTGTTGAACCGCCAGATGTTGGTTGCTTCATGAAACTCCGGTTCAGATAATTCTGTCTCCGGTTTAACAGTGCATATACCAACGTACCTTGATCAGATACATGTTTGAACCGGGATCTTCTACCTTGTAGATTCCATCATGGCCAAGCAAGTATATGAGTGCAATTGGGTTCCTTCTCATGTCACAAAGGCTGAACTAGACGGTTTAGTCCTGATTGGCGCTTTAGGCAGCAAAGATACCATCCATTGGAGGGCTCCTGGCAGAGAATGCCCTCCCACACCTCGAGAAGGAGAGGTTGTTGTGTTCGTAGATCACTTAGCCCGGGGCTTTAAGCCGCCCAGTTCTAAATTTTACCGGGATGTTTTAGCCGATTTCCAACTCCATCCACAAGATACTGGCCCCAACTCTGTTACAAATATGTGTCACTTTCAAGTGCTCTATGAGGTGTTCTTTCAAGAGGAGCCCACAGTGGAATTGTTCAGAGACCTTTCCCATTTAAACCGCCATACTGAATTTACTGATGGCTCTAATACGGAGTTGGGTGGTGTGGTGATTCAGAAAAGGAAAGAGGTCACATACCCTCACGCCAAGCTGCATAGCCACCCTAAAGAATGGAATCAGACATGGTTCTACTGCAAAGACACCTCCCCTGCTGGTGAGAATCCCTTGTCTGGCTTTCGTCCGGAGCGGCTCAGCAATACACACCCTTTTCCTCAAAGATTGTCTGCCCAGGAGAGAAGCAAATATGCTCCCCAACTGTCAAAGCTCAGAGCCTTTATGGCCAACGGTTTAACAGGGGTTGACCTTGCTCGCTGTTGGATATCATGGAGCATACTGCCCCTTAGTCAGCGCTTCGGTTTGATGTGCGAGTATACTGACAGTGTTGATGACCCGCTGCGGCATTCAAAAATCCAGCTCTCTGATGAAGAAATCACAGAGGCTGTGAATAAGATGCTGAATGAACCGGAACACGTCTGTGCTAAAACCGGCCTGCTTCCCTTCTGCGCCACCAATAAACCGCCAGCTGTAAGACTTTGAATTTTCTCTTTGCTGAATCTGTTTATTGATATGTCTGGTCATTGTTTAATATCATTGATACACTTTGGCATAGCCAGGGAGGTGATGGCCATGATTTTCTCTGGATTAGCCTCAATTCCCCTGTTGGACACTAGAAAACCCAATAGCTTGCCCGCCGGCACACCAAAGACACACTTGTCCGGATTAAGCATCATCTTGTATGTCCTCAGGTTATCAAAGGTTTCCTTCAAATCAGCAATCAAAGTCTCCTTCTCCCTAGACTTAACCATGATATCATCCACGTAAGCATGTACATTATGGCCGATTTGCTTGTGAAGACAATTTTGTACACACCGTTGATAAGTTACCTGGGCACTCTTGAGCCCGAAGGGCATAGACACATAGTAGAAGGCTCCAAAGGGAGTTATGAATGCTGTCTTCTCCTGGTCCTTAACTGCCATTTTGATATGATGATAGCCAGAATACGCATCCAAAAAACTTAAACGCTCACAACCCGCCGTAGCATCAATAATTTGATCAATACGGGGGAGGGAAAAAGGATCTGCTGGACAAGCCTTATTAAGATCTGTGTAATCCACACACATGCGCCAGGTGCCGTTTTTCTTGAGGACCAGCACCGGATTGGATAGCCACTCAGGGTGAAAAACTTCAACAATAAAGCCAGCTGCTAAGAGCCTGGCCACCTCTTCTCCAATCGCCTTGCGTCTTTCTTTGTTAAATCGGCGAAGGAACTGTTTCACCGGTTTATATTTAGGATCCACATTAAGTGTGTGCTCAGCAAGTTGCGTTGGGACACCTGGCATGTCAAAGGGTTTCCATGCAAAAATGTCCCGATTCTCATGGATGAACTCGATGAGCGCGCTTTCCTATTTTGGATCCAAGTTGGCACTGATGCTGAACTGCTTGGACGAATCGCCAGGCACGAAGTCAACAAGCTTAGTTTCTGCTGCCGATTTGAACTTCAGGGCCGGATCATGCTCCGTAGTTGGCTTCTTCCACAGAGTCATGTCCGCCGGATCAACATTGTCTTTATAGTACTTCAACTCCTCGGTGGCACAAACCGACTCTGCATAAGCCGCATCTCCTTCCTTGCATTCCAAAGCGATTTTGCGGCTTCCGTGAACCGTTATTGTCCCCTTGTGACCCGGCATCTTGAGCTGCAAATATACATAACAGGGTCGAGCCATAAACTTGGCGTAGGCCGGTCGCCCAAATAGGGCATGATATGGACTTTGGATTTTCACCACTTCAAACGTCAATGTCTCCGCCCTGGAATCATGATCATCCCCAAAGGCCACTTCCAGAGCTATCTTACCAACGGGATATGCTGATCTGCCAGGCACTACACCGTGGAATACTGTATTAGACGGTTTGAGATTCTTATCTGTTAGTCCCATACGACGGAAGGCCTCATAGTACAGGATGTTAATGCTGCTCCCTCCATCCATGAGCACCTTGGTGAACTTGTAACCCCCCACCTGAGGCACCACCACCAGAGCCAACTGACCCGGATTATCGACCTGGGTAGGATGATCTTCTCTGCTCCATATGATTGGCTGTTCAGACCAACGTAGATAACGGGGTATGGCCGGTTCAACAGAGTTGACCGCCCTCCTCTAAACTTTCCGGTCTTGCTTGTCCAAGCTAGTTGTGAAGACATGGTACTGCCCATTACTCAACTGCTTTGGGTTGCTCTGGTAACCTGACTGCTGCTGCTGTTGGTTGTAACCACCCTGGTTGCTCTGACTATTTTGACCACTATGTCCGCCCGGATTACCATTGAATCCTGAACTGGAACTTCCTCCTCCGTAACCCGGCCCGGATCCCGAGCCACCGCCAGATTCGTGATCATACTGGAAATTATTAGAGTTCTTGAACTCCTGCATAATAAAGCAATCTTTCCAAAGATGGTTTGCTGGCGCCTCCTTCGTCCCATGTTTTGGACAGGGCTGGCTTAGCAGATAGTTTAGGCGGTTTGGGTTAGGGTTGGACACTCCATTACGATTTTTCGGCCTACCCTTGCGTCGCTGACCATTGTCCTGTGCATTGATATTAGCCACAAAGTCCATGTTACCATCCGCTTTACGCTTGCCTCCTCCACCATTGCCTGCCCAGTGATGCTGCTGACCTTTGGAGCTGCTGTTCTTCTTCCCTTTCCCTGTCTTGTCATCATCAGATTTGGGATCCTTGGTACTATCAGAATCAGCATATTTCACCAAAGCGGCCATGTGGGTCCCCATGTCAGTGCAATGATGCTTCATCCGTCCCAACTTCGGCTTCAGGGGTCCAAACCGGCAGTTGCCTTCTAGGGTTAATACTGCGGTGTCAGCGTTGATGCGGTCTGAGGAGTGCAACATTTGTGAAACCCGGCGCACCCAATGAGTCGTTGATTCTCCTTCCTCCTGGACGCATGCAGCTAAGTCCACTATCGACATAGGCTGTTTACAGGTATCTTTGAAATTGCTGATAAACCGGGCTCGTAATTGGGCCCATGAACTGATAGAATTAGCCGGCAAGTTTTTTAACCAAGTACGGGCCGTTCCTTCTAGCATCATGGTGAAGTATTTAGCACACACCGCGTCATCCACATCAAGCATCTCCATGGCCATCTCATAGCTCTCCACCCATGTCTCTAGGGGTTGATCCACCATGTAATTTGGTACCTTGCGTGGGCCTTTGAAATCCTTGGGCAGGCGCATGTTGCGTAAAGCGGGGATAAGGCAAGGCACCCCCAAAGAGCTAGAAGTAACAACGGGTTCAGTCCAGGTGGTTGGACGAACCGGCGTGAGCTACTGAGCTTGATGCTGTGTGGCTAACTCGGCCTCCCTGCGTGCGCGGGCCTGGTCCACCACTCCCTGAGCGTCATCAGCACCACCCGCCGGGTTGTTGTCACGGGGTGCCCCACGTCGTTCATTACTCGACACTGCCAGTTCATCCATATGTCTGCTATAGCTCCGGCTTGGACGGGGGGTCGAGTGGATCCAGTCGTGGCTGTACGAGTATGCTTCCTGTTGGGTCAAAGCTGTCCTCAGAAGTTCCTTGACATGTCGCGTCTCTACTACCTGCGGCGAGTCACCTTCAATTGGAATGGCCTCCAACCATGCAGCAGCGGCAACAAGATTGTCCATTGGGTTAGAGTAGTGACCCGGAGGTGTTAAAGCAGCCTGAGGTACAACGGTGTTTTAACGAGGCGGGTCCATCTAAGGAGGCTGAACCGGTGCACCGATCCCAGGGGCTCCTGCCCGGTTTCCCTCCAGCGGATTGCCGGCTCTTGGTCCTGGAGTGTTGAAAAGGTATCTGGCCTCGAAAACGGAGGTAAGCGGGATCGATGTTTCCTCCTCATGACTTCATGCGACGCGCTCTGGTCCAACATAAGCTTGTAGGCCTGTGCGTCTAAAGCGGCCCGCTCTGCGGCCATCCTGGTGTCCTCAGCCGCCAGATCCGCTTTGGCCTGGGTGATCTGTTCCTTTACCTTTGCAATCTTCGCGTTGTGAACATCCTGATCCGGCGGATTATCTTCTGCCATAAGTATAGCCAACGCATCAAATAGTTCTGATAGAACCTGAGCCGGCGGGCGCACAGGGCCTCCTGCCCCGGCAGCCGTCGCCGCTGCTGAACCGGAGATCGTTGCCGCAGCTGTCGAAGAATGAAGTGCTACTTGCATTCCGTCCATGAATATTCCAACCTGGTTGGGCAGATCAGAGGGGTCTGGAATACTGTCGCCATCGGAACAGCTCCCAATCTGGCCATCTTGCAGCTGATAAAGAGATTCGGTTTCTCCGGTCGAAGATTCATCACCGGAACAAACGATGGCCGCGCCACGAAATTCCGATCCGTCCTCATAAGTTCCTCCATGGATGACTCCTACGAAGGCACGCTTCATGGCCAGTTTAACCCGAGCGGATCGCGCACACTGAGCCGTCTCGACGAGGTCGGTGCAGATGTCCGGCTCAGGGCCCGGTTCACCGATCTTTCCAATGAAAACGTGAATGCTACCAAAGGGGACCCGGTACCCATACTCAATTGAGCCGGCCTCGGGGCCCCAGCCTGCGTCGTCGATGTAAAGCTTGCCGCGACGACTCTTAGTCATCCGGCCTACGGCGTAGCCCTCGAGTCCTTCAAAGAGACCCTCCAAGAACCGGAAACCATCGTGCGATAGCCCCACGGTGGGCGCCAACTGTCGTGGTTTTGTCACGGCAGATGTCCTAGAGAAAGGACTTAGTCGTGGAGCCATCGCGACGGGTTATCTTGAAGGGGTTAAAGCGGACACATGGATGCAAGAGAGTTTATACTAGTTCAGCCCCTTCGAGGAAGGTAAAAGCCTATGTCTAGTTGTGATGGAATTGATGGGGTTTCGATGACTAGGGAGCAAACAAGCTTCGCCTATGTCTCGAGTTGTTGTCTGTTGTCCTTGAACCACCGCTGGGTCATCCCCTTATATACACGGGTGACACCCGTCGGTTCACAGAGTCCCAACACCAGTCGATATTCGTATCCAGGTTGGTCTCTCGTTATTCCTATCTTACAATACAAGTTTATATACAAATCCCGGTTTACCGCTACAAGTCTTGAACCGGCTACGGGCCTTAGGCCCTCATCTGCCTTCTTGGGCTTTATCACTTCTGGAGCTCTGATGAAGTTGACGCAACCCAGATAGGCCGGTTTACGCCCAGCAGTAATATCCCCAACAGGAACCGTACTGTAGCTCAGTACGCAGATGAGTTTAGCAAGTTATCTCGCTATGCCCCTGATGATGTGGCCACAGATGCCGCGAAGCAGGAGAAGTTTATGGAAGGGCTGAATGATGAGATGAGCATGCAGTTGATGGTGGCAACATTTAATAACTACCATGGGTTGGTAGATAAGGCTCTTGTGATTGAAGGGAAGTAGCAGTAGATTGAGAGCCGTAAGAGGAAGTATGGGCAAGGAAGATACAACTCCGGAGCTCAGCAGAAGCCTCGTCTAACCCCGAACTCGGGAGGACTAGCTAGTTCATAACCATGGAGGTCATAACCACACCAAAGGAAGTTCGCATAACCACAATGGTTCTAAGAATGGGACTGGGAACGGAACAAGCAACAATCAGAACCGCTCCAATCCAGCCACACCCGCCAAGAGAGACCTAAGTCACATTACTTGCTTCAAGTGCGGAAATACTAGACACTATGCCACGGAGTGCCCTGAAGCGAAGAATGGAAATGGTAACGGGAGCGCTGGGAAGAAGCCCAATCCATTCAACAAAGGACAAGTGAACCACGTTAACGTGGAGGAGGTTGAAGAGCAGCCAGGCGCGGTTATCGGTAAGTTTTTGGTTAAGTCTTTTACCGCCCTTGTTCTTTTTGACACCGGTGCATCGCATTCATACATGTCAAGGGGATTCATGGATAAGTTTAAACTACCAACCCAAACCCTTAGGACCCCTCTGTTAGTGAGTTCACCTGGAGCAGAGTATATGGCTAGCCGATGGTGCGACCAGATACCCTTAACCATTGGTAGCCATGTTTTCCCACCAGACCTATTAATTTTGGAGTCACAAGGATTGGACATGATATTAGGGATGGACTGGATGTGAAAGTATGGAGGAAGCATTGACTATGCTAGTAAGTCAATTTATCTCACCACCCCTGAGGGAAAAAGGATTAAGTATGTATCTAGGCATGCGCCTAGGAGGAGCCAAGTAAATACCCTCACGGGAGTCGTTCAGGAGGAAGTGCTTGTAGTGCAGGATTACCCAGATGTTTTTCTAGAGGAATTACTAGGCATGCCACCGGATCGAGACATCGAGTTTTTGATAGAGCTATTGCCAGGCACATGGCCAATATCAAAGAGACCCTACCGGATGCCCGCAAATGATCTGGAGGAGATTAAGAAGCAGATCAAGGAGTTATTGGAGAAAGGTTACATTCGACGGAGCTCATCCCCATGGGGAGCCCCAATGCTTTTGGTTGAGAAGAAGGATAAGTCTCTAAGAATGGTTGTTGATTATCGTGCGTTGAATGAGGTAATGATCAAGAACAAATACTCACTTCCGATGATCAATGATTGTTTGACCAACTGCAAGGAGCTAAAGTGTTTTCAAAGATTGATCTGCGATCAGGATATCACCAGCTGAAGATTCGAGAGAAGGATATACCAAAGACAACATTCACCACATGGTACGGGTTATATGAATATACAGTCATGTCATTTGGACTGACTAACGCCCCTTCTTACTTCATGAGCATGATGAACAAGGTTTTCATGGAATATTTGGATAAGTTTGTTGTGGTGTTCATTGATGATATAATGGTATACTCGAAGAATGAGGAGGAGCACAAGGAGCATTTACGTTTAGTCCTCGAAAAACTCAGGGAACACCAGTTGTATGCCAAGTTCAGCAAATGTGAGTTTTGGTTGAAGGAAGTCGGATTCCTTGGACATGTTATATCAGGATAAGGTATAGCAGTAGATCCCACCAAGGTTCAGTCAGTCACTGAATGGTTGGCACCCACTTCAGTTAGCGAGATCCGCAGTTTTCTTGGACTCACATGATACTATCGGAGATTCATTGATAATTTTTCCAAGATTGTGAAGCCAATGACGGAGTTATTGAAGAAGGATACCAAATTTAAATGGACGGAAGAATGTTATGCGAGATTTCAGGAGTTAAAGAAACGTTTGACTACAGCCCAGTGTTGATTCTGCCGGATATACGAAAGGATTTCCAAGTGTATTGCGATGCCTCTCGCCTAGGACTTGGAAGTGTGCTTATGCAGGACAGAAGAGTTGTTCCGTATGTCTCACGACAACTAAAACCACACGAATTAAATTGTGCCATGCATGATTTGAAGTTGGATACCGTAGTGCATGCGTTGAAGACTTGGAGACATTACCTTATTGGAAACCGTTGTGATGTGTACACGGATCATAAGAGTTTGAAATACATTTTCACATAGAAGGAGTTGAACCTTAGGCAGAGGACATGGTTCGAGCTTATAAAGGATTATGACATGAAGCTTCACTATCATCCAGGCAAGGCCAATGTCGTAGCAGCCGCTGTGAGTCGGAAGAGTTATGCTAACACCCTAGTAAGCACGGGATTGCCAAAGGAGTTAGCAGAGGATCTCAGGGAACTTCGATTGGAGATTGTTCCTAGAGGTTTTGTTGCAACAATGGAGGTTCAGCCTACATTGTTAGGAAAGATTCGAGAAACTCATAAGGATGACAAAGAGTTTGCCGAGATAAAAGAGAGAATGAGCAAAGGAAAGGCCAAAGGTTTTCGTGAGGATGAGCACGACACCTTATGGTTTGAGGACCGTGTTTATGTGCCCAATAACACAGAGATCAGGAAGTTAATACTTCAGGAGGCTCATGACTCACCATACTCGATACACCCCAGAAACACCAAGATGTATTTGGATTTGAAGGAACGTTTCTAGTGGACTGGTATGAAGAAGGATATTGCCGAGTATGTAGCTGTATGTGATGTATGTCAGAGAGTGAAGGCAGAGCATCAAAAGCCTGCAGGATTGTTACAGCCTATGCCGATACCCGAATGGAAGTGGGATAAACTTGGCATGGATTTTATCACCGGATTGCCCAGGACCAAATCAGGATATGATTCTATATGGGTAGTAGTTGATCGCTTGGCCAAAGTGGCTCACTTTATCCCAGTGAAAACCACCTATACAAGTGCGAAGTTGGCCAAGATATATATGACCAGGATCGTATGTCTGCATGGAGTTTCGAGGACCATCGTATCAGATAGGGGAATACAATTTACTTCAAAGTTTTGGCATCAGCTGCACTAGACTTTGGGGACAAGGTTGGAGTTCAGTACAACATTCCACCCGCAGACAGATGGACAGACCGAGAGAGTCAACCAGATTCTGGAGGATATGTTGAGAGCTTGTGCGCTGGATTATGGATCTAGTTGGGATGACAATTTTCCCTACGGAGAGTTCTCATACAACAATAGATACCAGGCCAGTTTGAAGAAGACACCGTTCGAAGCCCTGTATGGACGAAGGTGCAGAACACCGTTGATGTGGGATGAAGTTGGAGATCAACAGTTGTTTGGACCAGACTTGATCAAGGAGTCTGAAGAGAAGGTTAAGTTGATTCGCGATAGACTAAAGGTAGCTCAGTCCAGGCAGAAGAGTTATGTAGATTCGAAATGCAAGGAAGTAACCTATGAAATTGGAGATAGAGCATATCTGCGAGTGTCACCTCTGCGAGGAGTGAAACATTTTGGAGTCAAGGGAAAGTTAGCCCCGAGATTTGTAGGACCGTGTCATGTTTTGGAACGTATGGGAGAAGTTGCCTACAAGTTGGAGTTACCTGAAGGACTCTCAGGCGTTCATGATGTGTTTCATGTTTCACAGCTGAAGAAGTGTCATGCTGAGATGGCCGATATACCGTTACGAGATATAGTGCCCTTGGAGGCAATTCAGTTGGACAGTGATCTGACCTATGAGGAGAAGCCAGTCAGGATTCTTGAATTTGCCAGCCGAGTCACCCGTAGCAAGGTTATCAAGTTTTGCAAAGTTCAGTGGAGCCACCATACCGAGGATGAAGCCACCTGGGAACGAGAGGATGATCTTCACAAAGACCACCCACACCTATGTTGTAGCCAACCCGAATCTCGAGGGCGAGATTCATCTTAAGGGGGGTAGGTTTGTAACATCCCAAATTTTCAATTTGGAATGTTATACATAGATCATTCCTGCATATCATAATTTTCTGCATTTCGTTTCGCGATCCTCGAAATTCTAAGAAACTCAAGGACCCTCGGAGAGAGTTGGGGATTTCACTGTTTTCATATTTGAATTCTATCAAATATTGAAACGAGGATTTTTGGTTTTAATTATTTTTCTCTCCAAAAACATTTCATATTAAAATATATGAGAGGAGATAATATGACTTTTCCAAAATAAATGAAGTATTTGAGGAAAAATATTAAAACCAAATATTTGATTTTATTCGGAGTTTATTGCTATTTTATTTGCATTAGAAAAATTGCACGTTCTTCAAAGTTGCATTTTAGGGTCAAGAAAATGTTCATCTTGTTCTAAATATTTTATTTAGACGGTGAAAATTTGTTTTGGCATTTTTAGATTTTTATTTTATTTTCTAGGATTTATTTAAGTTTCAGCGAAATTATTTTTAAAAAAATTCTCTTTGCCGACTGGGCCGAAGCCCAGCCAGCCAGCCCAGCCCACCGCCCGAGCCGTCTGCCTCGTCCCCGATGCGGAGACCGCCGCCGCAAGCCGAGTCCGGCCGGGACTCCTCCCCGCGCCGCCTTGCCCCCTCCCCAAGCTAGCCTCCCTCCTTAAATTCGCCGCGCCCGCACCCCACTCCACCACCCGAACCACCCCGCCCCGCCGCCTAGCACCGCGTCGCTGCCGCCGCTGCCGTCGCCGCCCCGCGCCACCCGCCACCGCAGCCGGACCTCGCCGGAGCCGCCCTGCCTCGCCGGACCTCGCCGGAGGTATAAGCCGCCGTTGCCGCCGTTCAGTTTTATTTTTAAAACTGGTTAGGTTTTTTTAGAAAACCCTAGGTTCGTTTTTTTTACCGGTTCGCCGATTTTCTCGGTTTAGTTTTTTTAGCGGACATTCCTCCGTACGTTCATTTTAACGAACGGTGTTACTCGTTAGCCGCAGACAGCGAACGTTCGTTCGTTAGCCTGTTCGTCAGTTTTCTTTTTCTCTGATTTTCCACGATTATTTTCGATCGCGATTTCTGATCCGATTTTCGTTTCAGTTTGTCTTTCCCCTCGTTTATCGGAATCAGGCAATTCAAGCGCCTAGATCTTCGTCTCGAAACCCTCTTTATGTTTCATCAACTTGAACAAGATTTTGGTATTGTAAAATTTGACTTTAGTTCAGATTAGCAAACGGATCTTGTTTCTTTCGCAGTTTGAGTTTCGTTGCTCCGTTTGATTTGATCCTTTTTACAAACAGGAGTTCTTAAGTTGAACTTTCTGGTCAATTCTTTTTATTTGAGTTTTGCCCGCGCATCTTTGCTTGATTGCTTATGTATGCTATTGTTTGTTTGCGATAGAATTCCCGAAGTGCAAAGTGTGCTACTACGAGTCCCTAGGTTCTGCGGATCGTCAGCAAGGCAAGTAACACATTGATCATACTCTTTTCATACCCAGTTTTTATGCATTAGCTCCAATCCGCAAACACTGCATGATTAGGATATGATTAACTTGTGGGTATTGGGAAGTAGTTGATGAGGTAGAACCTATTGCCCTGTTATATTCAAACCCTTGGTAGTTACTTCTACGTATTGTTTATATTGCTATGCTATGCTATGCTCGTAGACGTGGTTTGGGTGAGTGAATCCATGACAGATGTGATATGATTAATTAATGGTTCAACTTAAGGTGGCAACTTTAATACACATCTGGGTGGATTGCTTGTCGGGCACCTGGAGAATCCAGTGTTGTCCTAGGATATCCCAGAATACCCGTGTGATCATCCTAAGGTCCGCCACCCAGGCTCAAAGGGAACTGAGATATTTTAATGCTAGAAACTTCCGTGTGCAGCCACATGCTATTATGGGCTCTAGCATAGTTGAGTAAGTTGCATGAGCTCTTGAAGAGGTGGATCAGCAGGTAGAGGGATATGTTTTTATGGTCTACCCGGAGTAAAGAGTTAATGTTTCTGAAAGACTGTGTCTCGGTCATCCATTTCTCAAACACCATGTAGTGCGAGAAATCCAACGGAGGTGACCGAGTCTTGTGGGGAAAAGTGCGCAAACCTCTGCAGAGTGTACAATCTAATCATGGTTAGCCGTGTCCCCGGTTATGGACATCTTGAGTATCTAGTACTTGGATTATCATAAGTATCTCATCACTCTAATTTAACATTGTTGGGTTGATAATTACTTTTAACTGTGATTGAGTTGGAGGAACCTTCTCAATGATGTTTCAACTACCATGATAGTTAAAATAAAACTTATTCCTTTGTTGTAGGAAAAAATTGGCTTTTCGCAAAACTGTAACCATAGAGCTTTCCACCAGCCAAATATGCATGTAGTGATAGCATTATTCTGTACTTGCTCTATTGTGTTATATTGCCAGCATATTCCATGTGCTGACCCATTTCCGGGCTGCAACGTATTATGTTGTAGACTTTTTAGACAAGGAGTAAGGTTCGTTAGGTCGTTGCCGTGCAGCTCAGCTATGCCGTTGGAGTTGATGGACTCACTTTATCTTCCAAGCCTTCCACTGTTATCGTATTAGATGGCCTTAAGCCATATTTATTGTAATAAGCTCTCTTTTGAGACTTTCGATGTAATAAGTGTGTGATTGCTACTCTGTTATAAATCCTTCGAGTACTGTGTGTCGGAGTAAATAGCCATGGGTAGCCAGGCCGGCTTCCCCTGGCCCTTCTGAAAAAATTACGAGCCCGTCCGGCTCTCAAGAACCCAAGACATGGGGCTGCCTTCCCCTTGCTGGCCGTCACCCAGGCCGGCTGCCGGAAGGCGGCCCGACTTTAGCCCTCGCAAAGGAAGCCACAGGAGGGCCAGCTTCGAGAAGCCGGCCGCGAGAAGGCCGACTCCAAGAAGCCGGCTCCCACAAAGCAGTCGAGACCGTACCCTCAAAGTCTGCATCCACCTAGCGGCGATGTGACAGGGCGCGGCTACAGTAAAGCCTGCCACCCCCAAATCCCGGAGCACGACCGGCACAGTGCGCCGTACGGGTGACCATGACCCGTCCGGCGCAACACTGTTGCCATGTTGACCCTAACACCATCCACGATGGGCTGCCAGTACGGCCCACGGGCGGTGGGCCCCTTTAGGCAGAGAGACACCCGAAGGCGGCTACGCCTCCCCCAGTCGGCCCAAGATAGAGCCGGCTCCCCGCAGCCGGCTTGCCGCCTCCCTTGAAGGAGACGCCCCATTAAGGAGACAAGACACGGTGAGGCTACAGCAATCGCCTGCCGGGCGGCGGCACTGTAGCCATGCCTACCACGACGAAGCCCACGTCACCAAGATAGAGCAACAGTAACCAGCCGCCGACCAGGTCCTGGACAGTGGGGCCTGCCTGTCGACCAAGGGGCCGGCAGCCGGTGGGACCCACCAGTCAGCGGGCCCCAGCGGCCGGCGCAGAAGCCGGCAAGCGCAGTCACAGACAGCTGGGCCCCGCGCCCAGTCGGATTACCATTGTACCCACGGGGGGTAGGCCTATATAAACCCCCCGGGGCGCCCATGCAAAGGGTTCAACCCCCAGCTAGTTTTAGACACCTCATAAGGAGTAGAAGCAGACCAGCCGACCCTTCTTTCTCCTCCCACCGAACAGCTCAAGGAGCATTGTGTAGTTACTTGTCCATCTAGTGATCATGCGGAGACCCCGCAGAGCAGCAGTAGGGGTGTTATCTCCATGGAGAGCCCCGAAGCTGGGTAAGATCCGCCGGCGTGCATGTCTTCGCCTCATCCCGTTTCCAGGCACCGATGATGTCTTACTGGCTCCCACAATGATAAGCCACCCGTTGGCATATGTCGCACCTACCACCCGACACTGTGTGTGTCGGCATTACCGATCCAGGGATGACACTGAAGCATAGAGACTTGACCGTTTGAGGTCGGTCGCTACAACATTAGTCCAACAAGGGATATGTTGACATTAATTACCAAAATCACACAGGGAGCACTTGTGCTTTCAATCTCCCCCTTTTTGGTAATTGATGACAACATACATCAAAGCTTTAGATAAAGATATAGAGAATAACAAGTAAAGCCGTGGAAAGACATGTAACATGCATATGCTCCCCCTATATGTATGCAATCATGTAAATATGGAATATGAGAGCATGTGAATGCATAAGCATGACAGAGTAAGCAATGTGTTACATGTATCTTAGCTATATGTATCAAAGCAAATGATGTAAGTATAGGAAATGTACCTTCATGCTCATGAGTCCTTGCAAACAGTATGTACATTAGCAAGAAATCCTCATGCACATGAGTGTGATCCATATACTTACCTTGTGGTCTTGAGTTGGCTTAGAAAGGAATGAACCTGAGTAAACAAGGTTAGATAAAACAGATACATCTACTAGCCAGAGCAAACAAAAGGAACCACAAGAGTACCAAGATTGGGATGACATGTAGAGTGTGAGCACTGGATACTCTATTAGATATTGACATGTCCCCAAAAGGTAAAGATATGCAATGAATTCGAAGATTTTCTTCCCTTAGATGTCTTGCTCCCTTTGAATCTTGTATGGGATACTGGGAGAAGATAGGGAACATAAAACTAGAGCAAAGAGAATCAGAGCAAACCAAATAAGCAAACATGAACATGTTTTCCCCTCTAAATACATGTGACTTCTCTCCTCCTTGAATACCAAGCATCTGGGGCTTTTATGTGATTTCTATCCTCCTTCCTATTTGAAGTATTCTCTCTTCCCCCTTTTGAAGAATTAAGCTTTGATTTGATCTCTCTCTCCCCCTTTGACATCGATTTCCAAGAAGGGTTCTTCTTGAGTGTGAGTCCAAATAGGTTTGGTCCTTGAGTCATAGAGCAAAGCAGCATATAGAGTGTGATGCTGGTAGAGGACAGGGATCATCGAGTGGAGCTGGAACAAAAATGCAGGAAAAAGTGGCAAATGGTCTTTTTTGCATAGAAATCGATGACACCGAGTTGTTTACTTCGATAGCACTGAAAGGTGTTGGTTTGATCGAAAATGGCAGACCGGTGTGACCGAGTTCAACACAGAGAGAACACTTGTCACCTCAGCTCACTAGGCAAATAAGATCTCACAAAGATTTGCAAGGAATTGGATGCAGGGAATGCAGAACAAAACAGAGAAAAGAAAATCTAGATGAAGTGTTTTTTGATAAAGGAAAGGGAATAAATATGCAAAGGGCAAAATGCAAAAACTCCAAGAAACACTAGAGAACTTCATCTAGAATTGGGCGGTGACAAAGTCACCTATGCTAGAGTATATTGACTAAGGAGTCGAGTGAGAACACTTGATCATAAGTCATACTCATCATTTAAGCTCAAAATGGGGTTACCATTTTTCGTTTAAGCATTTGATGTATTCTCATCTTGTTGAGTTGCTTTGACCTATCACTTGAGGTTAAGCTTCTCTAAGATGGAATGACATACCTTGGGTGGCGGTGTTGATCCTAGTCATGTAGTTGAACTTGTGTGAGTTGCTCGAGGTTGATGTAGCTCATCAAGAGTCGGGAGCACCACTTGGAAGTGAGTTCATCTACCTACATGGGTTAGTTTTTGCAAGGAAGAGCACTTGTGTATCCAAAATGACAATCATGAAACATGATACCAAATGAAATTTGATATATATAATCTATCAAAGGATATGTTGAAGGATTTCATGCTTCCTTGTCATCAACCACCATTGTGTAGAGACTTGGTGATGTAGAGATCGCTCAAGATGTGAGTGAGTTGCAATCTCATAGATTTAGATTCATCCAAGTACCTACAAGGGTTAGATAACATGCAAGGGTGCAAATATATCCAAGACATATGAATATCATCATAAGAGAAATATCAAGGATTAGTCATAGATTCATGCCTTGCATGTATCCAAATTGAGTTCCTACTCCAAGTTTGAAGCATCAATGATGTTCAATTCTGCTCTCAAATGGCAAAAGACTTTCTCATCAAGCGGTTTGGTGAATATATCCGCCAATTGCTTATCGGTACGAATATGCTTAAGATCAATGTCCTCTTTAGCAATGTGATCTCAAATGAAATGATGACGAACTTCAATATGCTTAGTTCAAGAATGTTGCACGTTGTTGTGAGCAATCTTAATAGTACTTTCATTGTCACAAAGCAATGGAACATGTTTCACATTGATCCCATAATCTTTAAGAGTTTGGGTCATCCAAAGTAATTGAGCACAACATGAAATGGTGGCAATGTATTCCGCTTCGACAGTGGATAAGGATACTGAGTTTGTTTCTTGGAAGACCAAGACACAAGAGATCTACCAAGAAATTGACAAGTACTCGAAGTGGACTTTATATCAACCTTGTCTCCGGCATAGTCCAAGTCGGAATAGCCAACAAGATCAAAAGAGGACCTCTTAGGATACCAAATGCCAAAATTTGGTGTATGTATTAAGTATCTTACTATACTTTTCACAACCTTAAGATGACATTCTTTGGGGGCCGCTAGATATTGTGCACACATGCACACACTTAGCATAATATCAGGATAAGAGGCACATAGATATAACAATGATCCAATCATAGAGCGATAAACCTTTTGATCAACCGGTTTACCATCCTTAGTCAAATCAAGATGTCCACTAGTAGGCATGGGAGTTTTCATACCTTTGCTTTCTTGCATGTTGAACTTCTTGAATAAGTCCTTGGTGTACTTTGTTTGAGAGACAAAGGTGCCTTCCTTAGTTTGCTTGATTTGCAAACCAGGAAAGAACTTGAGTTCACTCATCATAGACATCTCAAACTTCTCCGACATTAGCTTTCTAAACTTCTCACTTCGACTTGAGTGTAGTGTTGGGCGACTAGACGAGCTTTGTTGCGGATGACTTGACCATGTTCATCTTGCTTGTTGCGAAACACCCATTTGGTACTAATGATGTTGTGGTTATTGTCGGGCTTCTCGACCAATGTCCATACTTGATTTCTCTCAAAGTTGTGTAGCTCTTCATGCATGGCGTTTATCCAATTCGGATCTTCCAATGCTTCTTCAACCTTCATAGGTTCAATACTAGAGATGAATGAATAATGTTCACAAAAATTAGCCAAACGAGTTTTAGAGCGAGTGATTCTCCAGGTTTGAATATCATTGAATATTTGTTCGATGGGATGATCTCTTGAGACTCTTGCTCGAACTCGTGGGAGCTTTTGCTTGGGTCGGGGTGGAACATCTTCTTCATATTGTCCTTCTTCTTGGCCTTCTTCATTGTTGACGTTGTCATTCTCTTGTCGTGGTGGAGAAGGAGGTTGATGAGGATGATCTTGGTGTACTTCCTCGTTTTCGTCATCTTGATGTATCCCACTCGTGGATGCTTCCATGTCGACTCTTGGTTCACCTTGTCGTGAGGTGGAAGCCTCCACTTGGACGGACGAGGTACTCTCCTTCACCCCCTTTGGTCGAATCTTTCCAATAGACAAGTCTTGGATCGCTTTCGAAGGGTCTTTATCCCATACATCAATTGGCAATTGCTCTACTTGTGAGCCGTTAGATTCATCAAGCTTCACATCTACCGTCTCTTTAACCTTTCGGGTGAAACTATTGTAGACACGGTAAGTGTGAGAGTTTGAGCCATAACCAAGTAAGAAACCCTCATGCGATTTAGGAGCAAATTTAGAACGAAGATGCTTATCAAGAATGTAACACTTTGAGCCAAATACTCAAAAGTATCCAACTTGGGGTTTGTTACCGGTGAGGAGCTCATATGCCGTCTTGTCGATTAGCTTGTGAAGATACAAGCGATTTGTTGCATGACAAGTTGTCTCAACCGCTTCCGCCCAAAAGTGTTTTGGAGTCTTGTACTCATCAAGCATCGTTCTTGCCATCTCAATAAGAGTTCAATTCTTCCTCTCAACAACTCCATTTTGTTGAGGCGTGTACGTAGCCGAGAACTCGTGTGAAATCCCTTCTTCGTCAAGAAAGGTGTCCACATTTGCGTTCTTGAACTCCCTTCCATTGTTGCTGCGAACCTTCTTGATCTTCACTTCAAATTGATTTTGGGCCTTCCTAGCGAAGCTCTTGAAGATCTTTTGGACCTGAGATTTATCATCAAGAAAGAACACCCACGTAAATCTTGAAAAATCATCAACTATAACTAGACCAAATGAGTTACCACCGGGACTCTTATAGGCATTGGGGCCAAAGAGATCCATATAAAGTAGCTCGAGCGGTCTTCTCATGGTCATAATGTTCTTCACGGGGTGGCTTCCTCCAACTTGTTTTCCTGCTTGACAAGCACTACAAAGTCTATCCTTGTCAAATATAACATCTCTTACTCCAAGGATATGATCACCCTTAATAAGCTTATCAAGATTTCGCATGCCCACATGACCTAACCTTCTATGCCACAACCATCCTTTTGAAGATTTAGCAATAAAGCAAGTTCTAGGTTGAGCCTTTTTAGTGAAATCAACAATGTAAAGATCACCTCTACGGATACCGGTAAATACCATTTTATGATTATCTCTATGAAACACTTGGCAATCTACTTCAGTAAATAGGACATTGAAACCAAAGTCTGCAAGTCTAGATACGGAAAGTAAATTATAGCCAAGCGATTCAACGAGCATAACATTTTGTATGGAGCTATCATGTGAGATGGCCACCTTACCAAGGCCAACCACCTTACCCTTTGAGTTATCACCGAAAGTGACATACTTTCGAGGGCCGTCGTTTTCAACAAGCTCACGGAACATATCTTTGTCTCCTGTCATATGATCAGTACATCCACTATCAAGGACCCATTCCTTTCCTCCAACCATGTAGCCGTGATGATTAGCCATAATACCAAAGTGTCTCATCGCATCATCAAGATCATAGTCACTATCATCATTCTCATGATAGTATCCATGTTCAACATTATCATGTGATGGATCAAATCCTAGAGAGAGTGATTCATTAGAAGTATGACCGTAACAATGTTCATCTCTATGAATTCTAGTGACTTCGGAAATGATATTGCTAATAATTCCAACATCTCCTTTGGCACGCATGAGATCATGAAGCTCAAATAGACAATCAACAAACTTAGGATCACTAGTACTCATCCTATTCAAGGCAATAGACTTATGGAGAATCTCATCTAGATTTTTCAAGGAATAATTTGGGAATCGTTCCTCTAGAAATCTCCATATGGTGTAACCACAATCTAGAGTAGGTAAGCTAGCAATCAAATTTTTAGGCAATCCTTTTACAATAAGATTGATAGTTCTAAGATTGTGAATCATGTTAAGATCCTCATCGGGTGTGGGATGCAAGGGATCAACAATGCGAGCACAAGGAGTAGTAATGTACTTGGTCAAATGATATTCATTGAAAATCTCAAGCATCTCATTTTTTTCACTCATGAAAGTACTCTCCATCAAGTATAGGAACTCTATGTCTAAGACTCCCCAACATAGACTCATCCATCTTCCTCCAAAGGTGTTTAAACTAAAGCAATGGAGACCAATGCTTTGATACCAATTGAAAGGATCGAGAAGAGGTGTCTAGAGGGGGTGAATAGACTCTTAACAAGAAAAGTTGCAGTTTTTAAATTCTTTAAGTTGAAGTGGAGTTTTAGTACAAGTTCAAACATTCACAATACATATCAAGCAAGGATGACAAGAGTATATGAGCAGCCGAAAGTAAATCATGCAAGTTGCAAGAATGTAAAGGGATGTGATTAGAGTGTGCAAACGCAATTGGAGACATGGATATTTTTTATCCGTGGCTCCGATAGGTGGTGCTATCGTACATCCACGTTGATGGAGACTTCAACCCACAAAGGATAATGGTTGTGTGAGTCCATGGAGGGCTCCACCCACGAAGGGTCCACGAAGAAGCAACCTTGTCTATCCCACCATGGCCATCGCCCACGAAGGACTTGCCTCACTAGGATAGATCTTCACGAAGTAGGCGATCTCCATGCCCGTTCAAACTCCTTGGTTCAACTCCACAATCTTGACAGAGGCTCCCAAGTGACACCTAGCCAATCTAGGAGACACCACTCTCCAAATGGTAATAGATGGTGTGTTGATGATGAACTCCTTGCTCTTGTGCGTTAAATGATAGTCTCCCCAACACTCAACTCTCTCTCTCATAGGATTGGATTTGGTAGAAAGATGATTTGAGTGGAAAGCAACTTGGGGAAGGCTAGAGACCAAGATTTATGTGGTTGGAATGGAATATCTTGACCTCAACACAAGTGTAGGTGGTTCTCTCTCAGAAAATGTATGTTGGAAGTGTAGGCATGTTCTGATGGCTCTCTCCACGAATGAAGAGTGCGTGGAGGGGTATATATAGCCTCCACACATCTAACCATTACACACAAATCACCAAACTCGGTGGGACCGAATTATAAAACTCGGTTGGACCGATTTGGTTCATAATGTGACTGTTAGGCATTTCGGTGGGACCAACATGATCAACTCGGTGGGACCGATGTGCTAGGGTTAGGGTAAAGCCTTATCTCGGTTGGACCGATTACACAAACTCGGTGGGACCGATTTTGGTAATAAGCTAAACAGAGAGTTGGCCAAGCAAGCTCGGTGGGACCGATTTCATATTTTGGTGAGACCGAAACTAATGCAATAGGCAACAGAGAGTTTGCAAGCCCATCTTGGTGTGACCGAGATCCCATCGGTGAGATCGAATTGATTAGGGTTTCTGGCAGTGTCTATGTCAAGTGAACTCGGTGGTGCCGGATAGAAAGTTTCGGTGGGGCCGAGTTTGACTTTTGGTTTGGGACATATGTGGATGTGAGAAAGTGGTTGATGGCTTTGGAGCATATTACTAAGCACTTTGAGCAAGCAAGCCATTAAGCAACACGTCATCCCCTCTTAATAGTATTGGCTTTCCTATGGACTCAATGTGATCTTGGATCACTAAAATGAAAAATGTAGAGTCCTGAGCTTTGAGCTTGAGCCAATCCTTTGTCCTTATCATCTAGAAGGGGTTCCACATCCTCTAGTCCATGCCACTCCATTGTTCAACTTATTTGAAGCATACTAGATGAAAACATTAGTCCAACAAGGGATATGTTGACATTAATTACCAAAATCACCCAGGCAGCACTTGTGCTTTGACTAACGGATGGGTGAAGTCAATCACATCATTCTCCAATGATGTGATCCCGTTAATCAAATGGCAACTCATGTCTATGGTTAGGAAACATAACCATCATTGATTCAACGAGGTAGTCAAGTAGAGGCATACTACTAATACTCTGTTTGTCTATGTATCCACACATGTACTATGTTTCCGGTTAATACAATTCTAGCATGAATAATAAACATTTATCATGATATAAGGAAATATAAATAACAACTTTATTATTGACTCTAGGGCATATTTCCTTCAGGGTGGCCGGGCGCGATGCTTGCCGGTGGCCAGGCAGGGCCGACACGCGCGGTCGGGGAAGAGGCGAGGCGCTGCTGGGCGACCGAAGCGGAGGTGAGGAGGGGTGGACCCGGCTGAGGCATGGGCGATGCTGGGTCGAGAGGGAGCCGGCATGCGGGAGGCCGGGACGCGGGCGGAGCCGGCTCGGGGGCACACGCAGGTGGAGGCGAGGCAGACGCGCCTACACAGCGGCGAGGAGTGACGCAGAGGAGTGGGGGCACCCGTGCGTGACTGCGTGTAGCGGCTGGAGACGACCAGGCGTGTCGGGCTCAGGTGCGTGGGACAACGACGGGGAGCCGTCCCGAGGCTAGCGCGCGGAGGCGGGACGTGGGCGGAACTGAATAGAGGTGGAGCTGGTTGTTGCAGGCTGGAGGCGGGGCTGTCGTGGGGGAGCCGGCCGCCGCATGTCGGAGGCGGAGCCGGCGTGGGGCGGCGAGCCGGTCGGACGGCATGCGGGGCGCGACGGAGGGATGCGCGGTGCATTGAGTGCGAGAGGAGAACGCAGAGGACGCCAGGAAGAGGCGGGTCACCGGGGCTTCTGTCCTGGCTGAAGGCGCGAGGCGCAGGAGCTGAGCAGGATGGCGTGGGCACACGCCCAGACGCGGGTAGGGAGCAACCTGCGCAGGGGGTGGTAAGAAGCAGCGGCAGTTTTAAGTAGAGGCAATAGCAACACTCAAGCAGGGAACAACAAGAGAGCTGGTGACAGCAGCAAGAGGCAGCAGTGACAGCAAATGGAGGGACAACACTGGAGCAGCGGGCACAACGCACATGGGTGTGACCAAGGCAAGCTGAGGGACAGCGGCACACACGGGGAGGCACGATGCTGCGGCGCAGCCGCGTCGGAGCAGGAGGCCAGCTTGGGCGTGGTGGGGGAGAAAAGGAGCGCGAGAGTTGGGGCGTGCGGAGCAGAGGCGAGCCGGAATGGCTGCATGCCCATGCGGGCGAAGAAGGGTTCGTGTATGGCCATTATCCGACCAGTGTCTGACTAATGTACAGATGCATTGTTCAACTTGCATATGGTTAGCGTACGAGGAGTGTCTGACCGGCGTACGTGTTTGGGTAGTGTATAGGCAATGCCTGGCTTGATGGCTAGCGTATGGAGGAGTGATCATGCGCTCCGACCGAAGCTAGGCGCAGCGCGGAGGGGAGCGGACGTGAGCGGCATGCGGATGGATGCGGCCAACCGAAGCAAGCGGTGCAGCGTCTGCGCGAAGCAGCGATGGTGATGACGAAGAGGGTGAGGCTGACGAGGACGATGCGTCGCCTCGTGCGATCGCTCTGGGGGCGTGTCAATGTCGAGCCCTGGGGCGCTACCGGAGAGACGACGGCGACGCCGTGGATGATGAAGAAGATGGTCCCGCCCGGACCGCGGTTCCAGCGGCAGCTTGCCCCACGGTGGGTGCCAACTGTCGTGGTTATCTCATGGGCGGGTTCGCGAGACGAGAAATGCCACGAGTGGCTTGAGGTGAGGTCAAGACTTTTGTGGAGATCAAGGGACGGGATTGGGCAAGCAACACACGATGGTTTACACAGGTTCGGGGCTCTTCGGACCTACTTCTGCATGTCTGATGATATATGCAGTGTATACGTAGCAATACAGAGTTGCTCCTGGAGCTGTATCTGAGAAAAGAGCCATGGGATACTAGCTTCATGTGTGTGCGTGAGCACGAGTGGGAGTGAGCTTCCTGGGAGTATGAGCACAAGTGTGCGTGAGTGTGTGTGGCCAAGTGAGCCCATGGGTGTGAGACCTCCCCTGGGTCACTTTATATACTAGTGCCCAGGGACAAGGGGTGGCCCACACACCCACTACACTATTGGGATGTCATATGATGATGCAGGCTACAGTGCATCACTATTGGAGCGCAGTGAAATGTCACATGATGTAGGAATAGTGCTGGCTGCTCATCTACACTACTCTACTTTAGAGTATGGTCGTCACGTCTACGCAAGTCCGACGGGGCGTATTAGTCGATGTGGGAGTCCTGGATTAGGGGGTCTCTGGATAGCCGGACTATCTCCATTGGCCGGACTGTTAGACTATGAAGATACTGGATTGAAGACTTCGTCTCGTGTCCTGATGGGACTCTACTTGGCGTGGAAGGCAAGCTAGGCAATACGGATATGTGTATCTCCTCCTTTGTAACCGACCTTGTGTAACCCTAACCTCTCCGGTGTCTATATAAACCAGAGGGTTTTAGTCCGTAGGACAACATACAATCATACTGTAGGCTAGCTTCTAGGATTTAGCCTCTCCGATCTCATGGTAGATCTACTCTTGTACTACCCATATCATCAATATTAATCAAGCAGGACGTAGGGTTTTACCTCCATCAAGGGGGCCCGAACCTGGGTAAAACATTGTGTCCCCTGCCTCCTGTTACCATCCGCCTTAGACGCACAGTTCGGGACCCGCTACCCGAGATCCGCCGGTTTTGACACCGACATTGGTGCTTTCATTGAGAGCTCCTCTGTGTCGTCGCCGTTAGGCTTGATGGCTCCTACTATCATCGATAGCAATGCAGTCCAGGGTGAGACTTTTCTCCCCGGACAGATCTTCGTGTTCGGCGACTTTTCACTGTGGGCCAATTCGGTTGGCCATCTGGAGCATATTGAAAGTTATGCCCCTGGCCACTAGGTCAGGTTTGGAAGCTTAAACTACATGGCCGATATCCGTGGAGACTTGATCTTCGACGGATTCGAGCCTCTGCCTTGTGCGTCATGCGGTCACGATGAGTACGATTTAGCTCTACCATCGGACAGTGTTCAGGAGATCGCACAGGCAGCCGCTCCGACCCTCAATTTGGAGCCAGTTGCCTGTCCATGGATGGGTGGATGGACCCCGCCACGGAGGCCTTACCCTCAGCGGCGATCGAGCCAAACATCGACCTCACCTTGCATGAGAGCCGTGTTTCTAAACTGCCGAATCCTTCTCCGGCCACGGACTCCGAGCCGCCTGCGCCCATTCCTATCGAATCCGATTGGGCCCGATCATGGAGTTTACCTCCACGGATATTTTTCAGCACTCGCCCTTTGGTGACATACTGAACTCATTAAGGTCTCTCTCCTTGTCAGGAGGATCCTGGCCGAACTATGTCCAGCAGGACTGGGATGCGAACGACGAAGAAATTCGTGACCCACCCACCACCCACTTAGTAGCCACTATCGATGACTTAACCGACATGCTCGACTTCGACTCCGAAGACATCGACGGTATGGACGACGATGCGGGAGACGAAGAGGAACCACTGCCCACAGGGCACTGGACAGCCACCTCATCATACGATATATACATGATGGATACACCCAAAGAAGGCAATGGCGACGAGATAGCGGAGGATGACCCCTCCAAGAAGCAACCCAAGCGCCAACGTCAGTGGCGCCGCTCTAAGTCCCGCTAAAGCAAAAGTGGTGATACCGACACAGGAGATAATAACACTCCGGATAGTGCCGAATGAAGGAAATATGCCCTAGAGGCAATAATAAAGTTATTATTTATTTCCTTATATCATGATAAATCTTTATTATTCATGCTAGAATTGTATTAACCGGAAACATAATACATGTGTGAATACATAGACAAACAGAGTGTCACTAGTATGCCTCTACTTGACTAGCTCGTTAATCAAAGATGGTTATGTTTCCTAACCATGGACAAAGAGTTAGTATTTGATTAACGGGATCACATCATTAGGTGAATGATCGGATTGACATGACCCATTCCATTAGCTTAGCACCCGATCGTTTAGTATGTTCCTATTGCTTTCTTCATGACTTATACATGTTCCTATGACTATGAGATTATGCAACTCCCGTTTGCCGGAGGAACACTTTGTGTGCTACCAAACATCACAACGTAACTGGGTGATTATAAAGGTGCTCTACAGGTGTCTCCAAAGGTACATGTTGGGTTGGCGTATTTCGAGATTAGGATTTGTCACTCCGATTGTCGGAGAGGTATCTCTGGGCCCTCTCGGTAATGCACATCACTTAAGCCTTGCAAGCATTGCAACTAATGAGTTAGTTGCAGGATGATGTATTATGGAACGAGTAAAGAGACTTGCCAGTAACGAGATTGAACTAGGTATTGGATACCGACGATCGAATCTCGGGCAAGTAACATACCGATGACAAAGGGAACAATGTATGTTGTTATGCGGTCTGACCGATAAAAGATCTTCGTAGAATATGTAGGAACCAATATGGGCATCCAGGTCCCGCTATTGGTTATTGACCGGAGACGTGTCTCGGTCATGTCTACATTTTTCTTGAACCCGTAGGGTCCGCACGCTTAAGGTTTCGATGACAGTTATATTATGAGTTTATGAGTTTTGATGTACTGAAGGAGTTCGGAGTCCCGGATGAGATTGGGGACATGACGAGGAGTCTCGAAATGGTCGAGACGTAAAAATCGATATATTGGACGACTATATTCGGACATCGGAAAGGTTCCGAGTGATTCGAGTATTTTTCGGAGTACCGGAGAGTTACGGGAATTCGTCGGGAGAAGTATTGGGCCTTATTGGGCCATACGGGAAAGAGAGAGGGGCTGCCTAGGGCAGGCCGCGCCCCCCCCCCCAAGGCCTAGTCCGAATTGGACTAGGGGGAGGGGCTGCGCCCCTTCCTTGTTTCCTACTCCTACTACATGGAAGGACTCCTAGTTGGACTAGGAAAGGGGGAATCCTACTCCCGGTGGGAGTAGGACTCCCCTAGGGCGCGCCATAGAGAGGGCCGGCCCTCCCCTCCTCCACTCCTTTATATACGGGGGCATGGGGCACCCCATAGACACGCAAGTTGATCCACGTGGTCATATTCTTAGCCGTGTGCGGCGCCCCCTGCCACCATAGTCCTCGATAATATTGTAGCGGTGCTTAGGCGAAGCCCTGCGACAGTAGTACATCAAGATCGTCACCACACCGTCATGCTGACGGAACTCTTCCCTGACACTTTGCTGGATCGGAGTCCGGGGATCATCATCGAGCTGAACGTGTGCTAAAACTCGGAGGTGCCGTAGTTTCGGTGCTTGATCTGCCGGGCCGTGAAGACGTACGACTACATCAACCAAATGCTTCCGGTGTCGATCTACAAGGGTACGTAGATCACACTCTCCCCTCATTGCTATGCATCACCATGATCTTGCGTGTGCGTAGGAATTTTTTTGAAATTACTACGTTCCCCAACAGTGGCATCCGAGCCTAGGTTTTATGGTTTGATGTTATATGCACGAGTAGAACACAAGTGAGTTGTGGGCGATATAAGTCATACTGCTTACCAGCATGTCATACTTTGGTTCGGCGGTATTGTTGGATGAAGCGGCCCGGACCGACATTACGCGTACGCTTACGCGAGACTGGTTCTACCGCCGTGCTTTGCACACAGGTGGCTGGCGGGTGTCAGTTTCTCCAACTTTAGTTGAACCGAGTGTGGCTACGCCCGGTCCTTGCGAAGGTTAAAACAACACCAACTTGACAAACTATCATTGTGGTTTTGATGCGTAGGTAAGAACGGTTCTTGCTAAGCCCTGTAGCAGCCACGTAAAACTTGCAACAACAAAGTAGAGGACGTCTAACTTGTTTTTGCAGGGCATGTTGTGATGTGATATGGTCAAGACGTGATGAGATATAAGTTGTTGTATGAGACGATCATGTTTTGTTGAAGTTATCGGCAACTGGCAAAATCCTTATGGTTGTCTATCTATTGCATAAGATGCAAGCGCCCAATAACTGCTTTACTTTATCGCTATGCGATAGCAATAGTTGCAAGAGCAATTGTTGGCGAGACGACCACGTGACGACATATTGATATAGATCAAGATGATGGAGATCATGGTGTCATGTCGGTGACGATAGAGATCATAACAGTACTTTGGAGATGGAAATCAAAGGCGCAAGATGATGATGGCCATATCATGTCACATATTTTGATTGCATATGATGTTTATCTTTTATACATCTTATTTTGCTTAGTTTGACGGTAGCATTTTAAGATGATCTCTCACTAATTATCAAGAAGTGTTCTCCCTGAGTATGCACCGTTGCGAAAGTTCTTCGTGCTGAGACACCACGTGATGATCGGGTGTGATAGGCTCTACGTTCAAATACAACGGGTGCAAAACAGTTGCACACGCGGAATACTCAGGTTATACTTGACGAGCCAAGCATATACAGATATGGCCTCGGAACACGGAGACCGAAAGGTCGAGCGTGAATCATATAGTAGATATGATCAACATAGTGATGTTCACCAATGAAACTGCTCCATCTCACGTGATGATCGGACATGGTTTAGTTGATTTGGATCACGTGATCACTTAGAGGATTAGAGGGATGTCTATCTAAGTGGGAGTTCTTAAGTAATATGATTAATTGAACTTAAATTTATCATGAACTTAGTCCTGGTAGTATTTTGCAAATTATGTTGTAGATCAATAGCTCGCGTTGTTGCTTCCCTATGTTTATTTTGATATGTTCCTAGAGAAAATTGTGTTGAAAGATGTTAGTAGCAATGATGCGGATTGGATCCATGATCTGAGGTTTATCCTCATTGCTGCACAGAAGGAATTATGTCCTTGATGCACCGCTAGGTGACAGACCTATTGCAGGAGCAGATGCTGACGTTATGAACGTTTGGCTAGCTCAAATATGATGACTACTTGATAGTTTAGTGCACCATGCTTAACGACTTAGAATCGGGACTTCAAAGACGTTTTGAACGTCATGGACCATATGAGATGTTCCAGGAGTTGAAGTTAATATTTCAAGCAAATACCCGAGTTGAGAGATATGAAGTCTCCAACAAGTTCTATAGCTAAAAGATGGAGGAGAATCGCTCAACTAGTGAGCATGTGCCCAGATTGTCTGAGTACTACAATCGCTTGAATCAAGTGGGAGTTAATCTTCCAGATAAGATAGTGATTGACAGAATTCTCTAGTCACCATCACCAAGTTAGTAGAACTTCATGATGAACTATGATATGCAAGGGATAACGGAAACGATTCCCAAGCTCTTCGTAATGCGGAAATTGATAAAGGTAGAAATCGAAAAAAACATCAAGTGTTGATGGTAGACAAGACCACTAGTTTCAAGAAAAGGGCAGAGGGAAGAAGGGGAACTTCAAGAAGAACAGCAAGCAAGTTGCTGCTCAAGTGAAGAAGCCCAAGTCTGATCCTAAGCCTGAGACTAAGTGCTTCTACTGCAAAGGGACTGGTCACTGGAAGCGGAACTACCCCAAGTGATTGGCAGATAAGAAGGATGGCAAAGTGAACATAAGTATATTTGATATACATGTTATTGATGTGTACTTTACTAGTGTTTATAGCAACCCCTCAGTATTTGATACTAGTTCAGTTGCTAAGATTAGTAACTCGAAACGGGAGTTGCAGAATAAAGACTAGTTGAGGGTGAAGTGACGATGTGTGTTGGAAGTGGTTCCAAGATTGATATGATCATCATCGCACACTCCCTATACTTTCGGGATTAGTGTTGAACCTGAATAAGTGTTATTTGGTGTTTGCGTTGAGCATGAATATGATTTGATCATGTTTATTGTAATACGGTTATTCATTTAAGTAAGAGAATAAATTGTTGTTCTGTTTACATGAATAAAACCTTATATGGTTACACACCCAATGAAAATAGTTCGTTGGATCTTGATCGTAGTGATACACATAATCATAATATTGAAACCAAAAGATGCAAAGTTAATAATGATAGTGCAACTTATTTGTGGCACTGCCGTTTAGGTCATATTGGTGTAAAGCGCATGAAGAAACTCCATGCTGATGGGATTTTGGAATCACTTGATTATGAATCACTTGATGATTGCGAACCATGCCTCATGGGCAAGATGACTAAGACTCCGTTCTCCGGAGCGAGAAACTGACTTATTGGAAATAATACATACTGATGTATGCGGTCCGATGAGTGTTAAGGCTCACGGCAAGTATCGTTATTTTCTTAACTTCACAGATGATTTGAGCAGATATGGGTATATCTACTTGATGAAACATAAGTCTGAAACATTTGAAAAGTTCAAAGAATTTCAGAGTGAAGTGGAAAATCATCGTGACAAGAAAATAAAGTTTCTACGATCTGATCGCGGAGACAAATATTTGAGTTACGAGTTTGGTCTTCAATTAAAACAATATGGAATAGTTTCACAAACTCATGCCACATGGAACACCACAACATAATGGTGTGTCCGAACGTCATAACCGTACTATATTGGATATAGTGCAATCTATGATGTCTCTTACCGATCTACCACTATCGTTTTGGGGGTTATGCATTAGAGACAGCTGCATTCACGTTAAATAGGGCACCATCTAAATCCGTTGAGACGACACCGTGTGAACTATGGTTTGGCAAGAAACCTAAGCTGTCGTTTCTTAAAGTTTGGAGTTGCGATGCTTGTGTGAAAAAGTTTCATCTCGATAAGCTCAAACTCAAATCGGAGAAATATGTCTTCATAGGATACCCAAAGGAGACAGTTGGGTACACCTTCTATCACAGATCCGAAGGCAAGACATTCGTTGCTAAGAATGGATCCTTTCTAGAGAAGGAGTTTCTCTCGAAAGAAGTGAGTGGGAGGAAAGTAGAAAACTTGATAAGGTAATTGTACCTTCTCCCTTATTGGAAAATAATTCATCACAAAAATCTGTTCCTGTGACTACTACACCAATTAGTGAGGAAGCTAATGATGATGATCATGTAACTTCAGATCAAGTTACTACCGAATCTCGTAGGTAAACCAGAGTAAGATCCGCACTAGAGTGGTACGGTAATCCTATTCTGGAGGTCATGTTACTTGACCATGACGAACCTACGAACTATGAGGAAGCGATGATGAGCCCAGATTCCGATAAATGGCTTGAGGCCATGAAATCTGAGATAGGATCCATGTATGAGAACAAAGTGTGGACTTTGGTGGACTTGCCCGAGGATCGGCAAGCCATTGATAATAAATGGATCTTCAAGAGGAAGACGGACACGGATAGTAGTGTTACTATCTGCAAAGCTAGAATTGTCGCAAAAATGTTTTCGACAAGTTCAAGGTGTTGACTACGATGAGAGTTTCTCACTCGTATCTATGCTTAAGTCTGTCCGAATCATGTTAGCAATTGCCGCATTTTATGAAATCTGGCAAATGGATAAACAAAACTGCATTCCTTAATGGATTTATTAAAGAAGAGTTGTATGTGATGCAACAAGATGGTTTTGTCAATCCTAAAGGTGCTAACAAAATATGCAAGCTCCAGCGATCCATTTATGGATTGGTGCAAGCATCTCGGAGTTGGAATATACGCTTTGATAAGTTGATCAAAGCATATAATTTTATACAGACTTGCGGTGAAGCCTGTATTTACAAGAAAGTGAGTGGGAGCACTACAACATTTCTGATAAGTATATGTGAATGACATATTGTTGATCGGAAATAATGTAGAATTATTCTACAAAGCATAAAGGAGTGTTTGAAAGGAGTTTTTCAAAGAAAGACCTCGGTGAAGCTGCTTACATATTGAGTATCAAGATCTATAGAGACAGATCAATACGCTTGATAAGTTTTTTCAATGAATACATACCTTGACAAGATTTTGAAGTAGTTCAAAATGGAACAGTCAAAGAAAAAGTTTCTTGCCCGTGTTACAAGGTGTGAAGTTGAGTAAGACTCAAAGCCCGACCATGGCAGAAGATAGAAAGAGAATGAAAGTCATTCCCTATGCCTCAGTCATAGGTTCTATAAAGTATGCCATGCTGTGTACCAGATCTATTGTATACCATACACTGTGTTAAGAGAGGGAGTACAATAGTGATCTAGGAGTAGATCAATGGACAGCGGTCAAAATTATCCTTACTGGAATAAGGATATGTTTCTCGATTACGGAGGTGACAAAAGGTTCGTCGTAAAGGGTTACGTCGATGCAAGTTTTGACACTGATCCAGATGATTCTAAGTCTCAATCTGGATACATATTGAAAGTAGGAGCAATTAGCTAGAGTAGCTCCATGCAAAGAATTGTTGACATAGAAATTTGCAAAATACATGCGGATCTGAATGTGACAGACCCGTTGACTAAACTTCTCTCACAAGCAAAACATGATCACTTTTTGGGTCTTAATCACATAGCAATGTGAACTAGATTATTGAATCTAGTAAACCCTTTGGGTGTTAGTCACATGGAGATGTGAACCAATCACATAAAGATGTGAACTATTGATGTTAAATCACATGGCGATGTGATCTAGATTATTGACTCTAGTGCAAGTGGGAGACTGAAGGAAATATGCCCTAGAGGCAATAATAAAGTTATTATTTATTTCCTTATATCATGATAAATGTTTATTATTCATGCTAGAATTGTATTAACCGAAAACATAATACATGTGTGAATACATAGACAAACAGAGTGTCACTTGTATGCCTCTACTTGACTAGCTCGTTAATCAAAGATGGTTATGTTTCCTAACCATGGACAAAGAGTTATTATTTGATTAACGGTATCACACCATTAGGTGAATGATCTGATTGACATGACCCATTCCATTAGCTTAGCACCCGATCGTTTAGTTTGTTGCTATTGCTTTCTTCATGACTTATACATGTTCCTATGACTATGAGATTATGCAACTCCCGTTTGCCGGAGGAACACTTTGTGTTCTACCAAATGTCACAACGTAACTGGGTGATTATAAAGGTGCTCTACAGGTGTCTCCAAAGGTACATGTTGGGTTGGTGTATTTCGAGATTAGGATTTGTCACTCCGATTGTCGGAGAGGTATCTCTGGGCCCTCTCAGTAATGCACATCACTTAAGCCTTGCAAGCATTGCAACTAATGAGTTTGTTGCGGGATGATGTATTACGTAACGAGTAAAGAGACTTGCCGGTAATGAGATTGAACTAGGTATTGGATACCGACGATCGAATCTCGGGCAAGTAACATACCGATGACAAAGGGAACAACCTATGTTGTTGTGCGGTCTGACCGATAAAAGATCTTCGTAGAATATGTAGGAACCAATATGGGCATCCAGGTTCCGCTATTGGTTATTGACCGGAGACGTGTCTCGGTCATGTCTATATTGTTCTCGAACCCGTAGGGTCCGCACGCTTAAGGTTTCGATGATAGTTATATTATGAGTTTATGAGTTTTGATGTACCGAAGGAGTTCGGAGTGCCGGATGAGATTGGGGACATGACGAGGAGTCTCTAAATGGTCGAGACATAAAAATCGATATATTGGACGACTATATTCGGACATCGGAAAGGTTCCGAGTGATTCGAGTATTTTTCGGAGTACCGGAGAGTTACGGGAATTCGCCGGGAGAAGTATTGGGCCTTATTGGGCCATACGGGAAAGAGAGAGGGGCTGCCTAGGGCAGGCCGCGCCCCCCCCCCAAGGCCTAGTCCGAATTGGACTAGGGGGAGGGGCTGCGCCCCTTCCTTGTTTCCTACTCCTACTACATGGAAGGACTCCTAGTTGGACTAGGAAAGGGGGAATCCTACTCCCGGTGGGAGTAGGACTCCCCTAGGGCGCGCCATAGAGAGGGCCGGCCCTCCCCTCCTCCACTCCTTTATATACGGGGGCAGGGGGCACCCCATAGACATGCAAGTTGATCCACGTGGTCATATTCTTAGCCGTGTGCGGCGCCCCCTGCCACCATAGTCCTCGATAATATTGTAGCGGTGCTTAGGCGAAGCCCTGCGACAGTAGTACATCAAGATCGTCACCACGCCGTCGTGCTGACGGAACTCTTCCCCGACACTTTGCTGGATCGGAGTCCGGGGATCGTCATTGAGCTGAACATGTGCTAAAACTCGGAGGTGCCGTAGTTTCGGTGTTTGATCGGTCGGGCCGTGAAGACGTACGACTACATCAACCAAATGCTTCCGTTGTCGATCTACAAGGGTACGTAGATCACACTCTCCCCTCATTGCTATGCATCACCATGATCTTGCGTGTGCGTAGGATTTTTTTTGAAATTACTACGTTCCCCAACACCGAAGACAACAACAATCCCCTCCAGCAAGATTTAGAGCAGGAGAATGGAGGAGCCACCCCTCCTGAGAGAGCAGCAGATGGAGAGGCGAAGGATGATAATTACATGTCCCCCTCTAAAGACGAGGCAAGCCTCAGCGATGACGAATTCGCCGTGCCAGAGGATCTCGTCGAACAAGAGCGCTTCAAACGCCGGCTTATAGCCACGGCAAATAGCCTTAAGAAAAAGCAACAGCAACTTCAAGCTGATCAAGATCTGCTAGCTGACAGATGGACTGAAGTCCTCGCGACCAAGGAATATAAACTCGAGAGCCCCTCCAAGAGTTACCCAAAATGCAGGTTGCTACCCCGACTGGAGGAAGAAGCGTATGACGTGGCTGATCGGCCACCTCGTGGCCGCGATAGAGAGGCATTCCAGCCAAAAACTCAGCCTGCACCCCAATGCCATCCAAATAAAAAGGCATGGGGAGATACACTAGACCTGCGAGACATATTGGAGGACAAAGCAAAGCATGCAAGATCGATCTATGGATCACGAGGGTGCGCCACTATGCGAGACGATAAACGTCACGCCGGATACAGTAAAAGTAAATACGGCCGGGACCAACACAGCGGGCAAGACCCATTCGAGCTGCGTCACGATATAGCCCAATACAGAGGCGCCGCACACCCCTTATGCTTCACAGACGAAGTAATGGATCATCAAATCCCAGAAGGTTTCAAACCTGTAAATATTGAATCATATGACGGCACAACATATCCCACGGTATGGATCGAGGATTTCCTCCTCCACATCCACATGGCCCGAGGTGATGACTTACACGCCATCAAATACCTCCCACTAAAGCTCAAGGGACCAGCGCGGCATTGGCTTAACAGCTTGCCAGCAGAGTCCATTAGCTGTTGGGAAGATCTGGAAGCCGCATTCCTCGACAACTTTCAGGGCACTTATGTGCAACCACTAGATGCCGATGACTTGAGCCACATAATTCAGCAGCCAGAAGAATCGACCAGGCAATTCTGGACTCGGTTCCTAACAAAGAAAAATCAAATCGTCGATTGTCCGGATGCAGAGGCCCTAGCGGCTTTCAAACACAACATCCGCGATGAATGGCTAGCCCGGCACCTTGGTCAGGAAAAGCCGAAATCTATGGCAGCCCTCATGACACTCATGACCGCCTTTTGTGCGGGAGAAGACAGCTGTCTGGCTTGCAGTATAATAACATATCAAAGAACCATGGTACTTCGGATACCAAGGACGGTAATAGTAGGTCACGTCGCAACAAACATAAGCGCCGCATTAACAGCGATAATACCGCGGATACGGCAGTCAATGCCGGATTCAAAGGCTCTAAACCCGGTCAGCGGAAAAAGCCATTCAAACAAAGTACGCCGGCCACGTCCAGCTTGGACCGTATACTCGATCGCTCGTGTCAAATACACGGCACCCCAGACAAGCCAGCCAATCACACCAACAGGGATTATTGGGTGTTCAAGCAGGCCGGCAAGTTAATTGCTAAAAACAAGGACAAGGGGCCACATAGCGATGACGAGGAGGAGCCCCGGCAGCCACACACCAGAGGACAGAAGAGGTTTCCCCCAGAAGTGCGGACGGTGAACATGATATATTGCAACCCACATCCCCAAGAGGGACCGGAAGCGTGCGCTCAGGGACGTATATGCGTTGGAGCCAGTCACCCCAATGTTCAATCCATGGTCCTCCTATCCGATCACTTTCGATCGCAGGGACCATCCCACTAGTATCCGTCATGGCGGATTCGCCGCATTGGTTCTGGACCCAATCATTGACGGATTTCACCTCACTCGAGTCCTTATGGATGGCGGCAACAGCCTGAACCTGTTTTATCAAGACACAGTGTGCAAAATAGGTATAGACCCCTCAAGGATCAAACCCACAAAAACGACCTTTACGGTCGTCATTCCAGGCGTAGAGGCCCATTGCACAGGCTCAATTACACTGGAAGTGGTCTTCGGATCCCCGGATAACTTCCGAAGCGAAGAGTTAATCTTCGATATAGTCCCGTTCCGTTGTGGTTATCATGCACTGCTCGGGCGAACCGCATTTGCGAGATTCAATGCGGTACCGCATTATGCATACCTCAAGCTCAAGATGCCAGGACCTCGTAGGGTTATTACAGTCAATGGAAACACAGAGCGCTCTCTCCGAACAAAGGAGCACACCACGGCCCTCGCAGCAGAAGCGCAAAGCACCCTCTCAAGGCAATCCACCAGTTCGGCGTTTCAAGACCCGGACACCTTCAAGCGCGCTCAGAGCAATCGGCAACTAGACCGCCTGGCGCGATCTGAGCTCGCGTAGCAATGCGCCCCCACCCCAGTCCCAGCCAAATAGCGAAACTCGTGCCACGCGTACATAATTACACATTAAAAATACCATGGGCACAGGTGGGGAGGGGGGCACAACTGCGGCACGCCCCAAGACGCGGCTTAAACCGCACTAGGGGCTTCCCATTTGGTTATTTTCTCTTTTTTAGGACCTTAGTCTCTGGAAACCCTGCCCGGCGGCACTATTACCGAATAGATGATGCAGCAACCAAGGAGGCAGAAAGCTATGTCGCACCACGGAATTCCTAGGTGGATTACAATAATGAGCGAAATATTTGATTTAATACTATTTCTCAGCTTGCCCTTGGAAGGGACATAGTCCTACTCTTTGCTTATCGCACCATCTGTATCATTCTGCTTTAAACGCGCCTTTTTGAATAAACAATGCATAACATTACGACTATTATTGCATTCTTGTTATACATATATGTGTTCATTAATGACGCCTTGCAACCGTACACTTTGGTACGGCCAATACACCACGGGCTTACGTACCCCACAATATGGTGTGAAAAGTCCGAACACTTTCACAAGTGCGGCACGCCGAACTTATAGCATTATATGCATCAGCTCCGAATCATGTCTTTGGTCAAATGTTGGGTTTGCCCGGCTCCTATGTTTTGGTACCTTATGTTTCGCTCTACCGGCTAAGGTAGCGCTAGGAGAACTACTGAGATTGTGCCCCGGTTCTGCTAGGCTAAGCACCTCAGTAGAGAAAGCTAAAACCGACTATCATGATAAAGCGAGAGACTGGTAGCTGTTCGGCGAGGTTTTCGAGTCCCTAAAGACTTATGCCGCTTAGAGCGAGGGGTCGGCCCTGTCTGGCTTAAAGGCGTGTATCGCGCCCCGAATTCGGCCTTCCGAATACCAGGGGCTTTGGCGAAATTTAAAATTATAGAATTCTATGGCTAAGTGAGAGTGATAAAGCATTATTAGTCTGGTTGCCTTGTTCGTTGTGCTGAGCACCTCCCTCGAAGGACCCAAACATGGGAACAAGAGTGCTCAGGTTTATCCCGAACACCCCAGCACTCGTGGCATGGGGGCAGAAGCCGAGGACTAGCCATCTCTCAGATTGGATAAACAGCCAAACAGAAAGTAATATTTTAAATTAACACAAGTGTTGCATAGCGCGTATGAAACAAGTTTTCATCATACAGGATCACACGAGCAAGTTTACTCAAATATTACATCCTTTGAACATTTGTGTGCTACAAGACGGGCACCCTTCAAGACACCCTCATAATAAATTTTGGGGGCGCGATGCTCCTTGCCCTGCGACAACCCTTCCTTGATTAGCTTCACGGCGTCTAGCTTGGCCCACTGCACCTTCACACGGGCGAAAGCCCGGCGTGCACCTTCGATGCAGATGAACCGCTTGACGACCTCCAGCCGTGGGCAGGCATCCACAAGCCGCCTCACCAGGCCGAAGTAGCTATTCGGAAGGGCGTCGCCAGGCCACAGCCAGACTATAAGGCCCTTCATGGCCTGTTCGGCTGCCTTGTGCAGCTTGACCAGCTGCTTTAGCTGGTCGCTCAGAGACATCGGGTGTTCGGTCCCAGTATACTGAGACCAGAACAGCTTCTCCGTTGAGCTTCCCTCCTCGGCCTGGTAAAATTGTGTGGCATCGGACACGCTGCGGGGCAAATCTGCGAATGCTCCTGGAGAGCTCCGAATTCGGGTAAGTAATCGGTAATTTACTTTTACATGCTTGCTCTGCATATAGAATGCCTTACCCGCTGCTATCTTCTTCATTGCGTCGATCTCCTGGAGGGCCTTTTTGGGCTTCGGCCTTGGCACTTTTTGTGCTCTCGAGGGCCGCAGCAAGCTCAGACTCTCGCGTCTTCGAGTCAAGCTCCAACGCCTCATGCTTCATCACGAGAGCCTGGAGCTCTTGCTGCACCTCGCCCACCCAAGCCTCTTTGTCGGAGTAAATAGCCATGGGTAGCCTAGCCGGCTTCCCCTGGCCCTTCTGAAAAAATTATGAGCCCATCCGGCTCTCAGGAATCCAAGACGTGGGGCCGCCTTCCCCTTGCTGGCTGTCATCTAGGCCAGCTTTCGGAAGGCGGCCCGACTTTAGCCCTCGCGAAGAAAGCCGTGGGAGGGCCAACTTCGAGACGCCGACCGCGAGAAGGCCGACTCCAAGAAACCGGCTCCCTTGAAGCAGTCGAGACCGTACCCCCAAAGTTCGCATCCACCTAGCGGCGATGTGACGGGGTGTGGCTACAGTAAAGCCTGCCACCCCCAAATCCCGGAGCACGATCGACACAGTGCACCGTACGGGTGACCATGACCCGCCCGGCGCAACACTGTTGCCATGCCGACCCTGACGCCATCCACGACGGACTACCAGCGCGGCCCACGGGCGGTGGGTCCCTTCGGGCAGAGAGACACCCGAAGGCGGCCACACCTCCCCAGTCGGCCCAAGAGAGAGCCGGCTCCCCGCAGCCGGCTTGCCATCTTCCTCGAAGGAGACGCCCAATTAAGGAGACAAGATGTGGTGAGGCTACAGTAATCGCCCGCCGGGCGGCGGTACTGTAGCCACGCCTACCACGACGAAGCCCACGTCACCAAGATGGAGCAACAGTAGCCAGCTGCCGACCAGGTCCCGGACAGTGGTGCCTGCCTGTCGACCGAGTAGCCGGTAGCCGGCGGGACCCACGAGTCGGCGGCCCCAGCGGCCGGCGTAGAAGCCGGCGAGCGCAGTCACAGACGGCTGGGCCCCGCGCCCAGTCGGATTACCATTGTACCCCCAGGGGTAGGCCTATATAAACCCCCTGGGGCACCCATGCAAAGGGTTGGACCCCCGGCTAGTTTTAGACACCACACAAGGAGAAGAAGCAAGCTAGCCGTGCCCTTCTTCCTCCTCCCACCGAACAGCTCAAGGAGCATTATGTAGCTACTTGTCCATCTAGTGATCATGCGGAGACCCCGCAGAGCAGCAGTAGGGGTGTTATCTCCACGAAGAGCCCCGAAGCTGGGTAAGATTCTCCGGCGTGCATGTCTTCGCCTCATCCCGTTTCCAGGCACCGGCGACGTCTTACTGGCTCCCACAATGCTAAGCCACCCGTTGGCATATGTCGCACCTACCACCCGACATTTGGCGCCCACCGTGGGGCCAGGTGCACCGTCGTCCGGAGACCTGTTCTAGACGGGAACCCTCTTCCTCCCCAGCGAGCGTAGCCAGCCCGGCACGCCCGATGGCGCTTGCCACGACGCGCTGCAAGGCATCACCAGCATCTGCGCGGCGAGCAGCCTCGCCAATCTCCTCGACGAAACCCTCATCTCCGACAAGCTCGCCTCCGATGCGGGCACCGACCACCTCGCCAACCTCCTCGGCCAGCTCCATGTCTCCAGCGAGCCCGCTGTGGATCTGGAGTCGGTTGGCTCCACCGACCCGATGCCTGTCGACTCCAACACGGCCTCCTTCGACACCTTCCCCACCAACGTCGTGATCTACAACGACCCGCTTCCTCGGACCGACGGCCGCGATACTGTCACCACCGAAGTGATGGTCATCGGCCACGGCGGCCCGGCCGACGAGAGCGCCCATGACGCCTCGCACGCGGCGGCCCACGACTTGTCCATCCCCCTCCCGGCTGATGCCAACGACGAAGCACTGGAGGCGCGCCGCCTCGCCCTCCTTGCAGAGGGCCGGAGGCTGGCTTCCGTGAGACGCCTCACTAAGGCCTACCAGCGCGAAGCTGACCGCGCCGCCTTCGGCACGCCGGCCCCAGGCGGGCCAAGCCGGGCCGGCATTGTCAAGCAACGCGGCGCCGTCATCGCCAACACGCTGGGAGTCGACCGCCCGGTCTATGCCACTCCACTCGAGAACTTGCGTGCCGCCCAGGCGGCCGTGGACGTGTTGGACGGCTTGGTGGCCAAAGAACTCCCCCACATGACCCGGCGCATCCAGCAACTGATTGACACAGCCGCACGGCGGCACGAAGCCGACGCCCGCGCGGGAAGCCCTCCCCCGCACCGAGATCACGGCGCGACATCCCGGACACCGACTACGAGCAATGCCCGTGCGCGGCGCCAGAAAGAGCCGGCGGCCAGCCGAAGCCGGACCCGAATCTCCATCGAGCGAGACGCGGACGGCCATCCCCGAGCCATGGAATGGCGGGGCAACCCGCCTCCACCTCGACCCCGTGGAGAGAGATATCCCACCCCGCCGCCAGTGACGCACCCGACTCTTAGCGGCAGCCTAGGTCGCCGCGAAGGAGTCGGCGAGAATGACACCCGCCATCGGATCGACCGCCTGGCGCGATCCCTGGCGTTGGAAGAAGAAGACGATGTCGGCCCGCCTTGTTTCGGCCCCCACATCCGCGACGAGCCTTTCCCCAAAGGGTTCTCGCTCCCAAGAGACACGCCCAAGTACAACGGCTCCGTGAAGCTGGAAGATTGGTTGATAGACTACTCCACGGCGGTCAGCATAGCCAACAGCAACCGGCGCGTTGCTGTGAAGTACGTGCCCCTCATGCTGCAAGGCACGACGCGGACCCGGCTCAACAGCCTCAAGCCTCTCAGCGTCAACAGATGGCTAGATTTCATCGAAGCTTTCATCCGCAACTTCACCAGCACCTACAAGCGGGCTCCCAAGCCCAGGCAGCTCTCCCTGTGCGTACAGGGCCCAGCCGAGTCCACTCGCGACTACCTCACGCGTTGGGCCGAGCTCCGCAATTCTTGCGAGGGGGTGCACGAGGTGCAAGCCATCGAATACTTCACTGCCGGGTGCCGAGAAGGTACCCTCCTCAAGCACAAGCTCCTCTGCGACGAGCCGACTACCCTCGACGAGCTTCTGGACATAGCAGACAAATACGCCACCGCCGACTCTTCGATGAAGACCGAGCTCCGGGTAGACGCGTCCGGGAAAGTACTCAACCCGGCGCCCAAGACGCCGGCAGGGGATTCCGGCCGACGCCCACACCCAAACGACCACAAGCGCAAGGGCCCTGCGCCACCTCCCGCCAGTCGGCAGGTGGCCACGGTCGAAGACGCGCTGCCTGAAGGGTGACCCGTGCCCAAGAAGCCCAAGGGCGGCCGGCCAGCTTGACAGCCGGCTTTCTCCTACGAGCAAACTCTCGACGCCCCATGCAAATTCCATAGCGGCGCAAAGCCGTCCAACCACACAACCCGGAAGTGCCATTGGCTCACCCGAATCTCTAAAGGCGAGGGGCTCGCGCCGCCTCCGCCTGCCGGCCCGCCGCCTCCGGCTCCGCCGCCCGCTCCGCCGCCCGCCGCTCGGCCCGCAGTCGGAGCCATGCACGACGAATTCCCCGACGAGCAAGCAACCTACATCGTCTTTACAAGCCAGCTCGAAGACCGGCGCGGCAAACGCCGAGAGCACCAGGAAGTCAGCGTGGTCGCTGCCAACCCCGCCGGACACATGCATTGGTCAGAAAAACCCATCAGCTGGAGCCGGGCCGACCACCCAGAGGTGATGTCGTCTCTCGGCTCTTATGCGTTGGTCTTGGAAGCCACCCTCGCGACGGACAGACGCGCTGCCCGCTTCTCCCGCATGCTGATAGACGGCGGGAGCAGCATCAACATCCTATACCGTGACACCCTGGAGAAGCTAAATGTCAAGATGAAGCAGCTCATGCCTACTCGGACAGTGTTTCATGGCATTGTACCCGGCTTGTCCTGCGCCCCCATTGGCAAGATCAAGATTGATGTACTCTTTGGGGACAAGGAGCATTTCCGCCGGGAAGCAATCTAGTTTGAAGTGGTGGACCTGGAGAGCCCCTACCACGCGTTGCTTGGCCGACCCGCCTTGGCCAGCTTCATGGTAGTTCCCCACTATGCATACCTCAAGATGAAAATACCAAGTTCCAAGGGCGTCATCACCGTAGCCGGCGATTACAAGAAGTCTTCCGAGTGCGCTGCCGCCAGCAGCCGGCTGGCCGAGTCCCTTGTGATTGCCGAAGAGAAGAAGATGTTGGACCGGGTCGTGGCCATGGCCAGCAAGCAGCCGAACCAGTCCCCCGACCCCAAGGAGTATGATGCCCAAGGATCTTTCCAGCCGGCCAAAGAAACCAAGAAGATACCCCTTGACCCCGAGCACCCCGAGAGGTTTGCCGTCATCGGGGCAAGCCTGAACAGCAAATAGGAAGGCGAGCTCGCCGATTTCCTCCGTGAGAATCGGGACATCTTTGCATGGTCCCCCAAGGACATGCCGGGTGTTCCGAAGGAATTCGCCGAGCACAAACTACACGTCCGAGAAGACGCGAAACCAGTCAAGCAGCCCCTCCGCCGACTATCAGAGGAAAAGAGAAGGATTGTAGGGGAGGAGATAGCCCGGCTTCTGGCAGCCGGCTTCATTATGGAAGTCTTCTTTCCAGAGTGGCTTGCCAACCCGGTCCTCGTGTTAAAGAAGAACAACAAGTGGCGCATGTGTATAGACTACACAAGCCTCAACAAGGCCTGCCCTAAAGATCCCTTTGCCCTGCCAAGGATTGACCAAGTGATAGACTCCACGGCCGGATGCGAGCTGTTGAGTTTCTTGGATGCTTACTCAGATATCACCAGATAAAGCTAGATCCGGACGACCGCCTGAAGACCGCCTTCATCACGCCATTTGGAGCCTTCTGCTACCTGACTATGACATTCGGCTTAAGAAATGCCGGTGCCACTTTTCAGCATTGCATGCAGAAGTGCCTCCTCAAGCAACTCGGCAGAAACGCTCACGTCTACGTGGACGACATTGTGGTGAAGACGGAGAAGCGCGGCACCTTGCTGGAAGACCTCAAAGAAACGTTTGAGAACCTACGCCGGTTCCAAATCAAGCTCAACCCCGAGAAATGCGTGTTCGGAGTGCCAGCCGGCCAGCTCCTAGGCTTCCTGGTCTCCGAACGCGGCATCGAATGCAACCCGGTGAAGATCAAGGCCATCGAGAGAATGGCGATCCCCACCAAGCTTCGAGACATCCAAAAGTTCACCGGATGCTTGGCCTCCTTGAACCGCTTCATCAGCCGGCTCGGAGAGAAAGCTCTCCCCCTCTACCGCCTCATGAAGAAGAGCACTCACTTCGAGTGGAACGACCAGGCCGACCAAGCTTTTCACGAGCTGAAGAAGATGCTGGCCACGCCGCCCGTCCTAGCGGCGCCGACTGAGAAAGAGCCCATGCTCCTTTACATTGCCGCAACCAGCCGGGTGGTCAGCACCGTCATCGTAGTCCAACGCCCAGAAGAAGGCCGAGCCCAACTGGTCCAGAGGCCGGTGTATTATTTGAGCGAGGTGCTGTCCGCCTCAAAGCAGAACTACCCGCACTACCAGAAGATGTGTTACGGCGTGTACTTCACCGCCAAGAAGCTGAAGCCCTACTTTCAAGAGCATCCCGTCACGGTCGTATGCACCGCCCCGCTGGCCGAGATCATAGGCAGCCGGGACGCATCCGGCCGGGTGGCGAAATGGGCCATCGAGCTGGCCCCTTACACAATCTTCTACCAGCCCCGCACCGCCATCAAGTCCCAAGCACTGGCCGACTTCCTCGTCGACTGGGCCGAGACCCAGTACCTGCTGCCGGCTCCCGACTCCACCCATTGGCGCATGCACTTTGACGGGTCCAAGATGCGCACCGGCTTGGGAGCCGGCGTCGTCCTTACCTCTCCCAAAGGCGACAAGCTCAGATACACGCTGCAGATTCACTTTGCCGCCTCCAACAATGTAGCCGAGTACGAGGCACTCATACACGGGCTCCGACTTGCCAAGGAACTCGGCATCCGCTGGATCCTATGTTATGGCGACTCAGACTTTGGTGGTTCAGCAATCATCCGGCGACTGGGACGCCAAGGACGCAAATATGGCAAGCTACCGCTTCCTGGTTCAACAACTCAGCGGATACTTTGAAGGATGCGAGTTCCTCCACGTACCGCGAGCCGACAACGAGCCAGCCGATGCCCTGGCTCGAATAGGCTCCACTCGGCAAGCAATACCAACCGGCGTCGCTCTACAACGCCTCCTCAAGCCGTCCATCAAGTCGTCTCCAGAGTCCGATTCCATCTTCGTACCGCCTGACCCCGACGCGGCCGGGTCCGGCTCGAAGAACCAAGCAGGCGACCCCGGGACTTCATAGTCGGCCCGGGGACTTCGGCAACCGGCTCGGGGACTACAGTAGCCGGTCCGGGGACTGCACCAACACAACAGCCGGCAGCCGACTCTAGCATTTCACCACCCAGCCCGCCCACCCTGGTGGCAGTAGCCACATTGGCAGTAGGAGAAGTCGCGGCTCCGTCATGGGCTCAGTCCATCCTCAACTTCCTAGTAAACCAAGATCTGCCGGCTGACGAAACAGAGGCAAGACAAGTCCAACGTCGAGCCGGAGCATACACAATCGTCAACAGAGAACTCGTCAAGCGCAGTGTCACTGGAGTCCTCCAACGGTGCGTCGAGCAAGAGAAGGGCATTGCAATCCTCAGAGACATTCACCAAGGAGAATGCGGCCACCATGCGGCTTCAAGATCACTCGTCGCCAAAGCTTTCCGCCATGGTTTCTTCTGGCCGACTGCTTTGGATGACGCCAAAGAATTAGTTAAATATTGCAAAGGGTGCCAACTCTTCAGCTCCAAGCAACACATGCCGGCTTCGGCACTCAAGACCATTCCCCTCACCTGGCCCTTCGCCGTTTGGGGACTGGACATGGTGGGCCCATTCAAGACGGCGCGCGGCAGCATGACGCATTTGCTCGTCGCCGTGGACAAATTCACCAAGTGGATTGAGGCAAAGCCGATCAAGAAGCTGAATGGGCCGACTGCTGTGACATTCATCGCAGACATAACAACTCGGTACGGCGTGCCACACAGCATCATCACCGACAATGGCACGAATTTTGCCAAAGGAGCCTTGGCACGTTTCTGCGCAGCGCAAGGTATCCGGCTGGACTTAGCGTCCGTCGCCCACCCGCAGTCAAACGGCCAGGTCGAGCGAGCCAACGGCCTCATCCTCTCCGGCATCAAGCCCCGACTGGTCGTACCACTGGAGCGTTCAGCCGGCTGTTGGCTCGATGAGCTGCCGGCTGTCCTCTGGAGTCTGCGCACTACCCCAAACAAGTCAACCGGCTTCACTCCTTTCTTCCTCGTGTACGGTGCCGAGGCGATCATCCCAACCGACATCGAGTTCGACTCGCCCCGGGTAACCATGTACACGGAGGCGGAGGCCAAGGAAGCACGAGAAGACGGTGTCGACCTGCTGGAAGAAGGCCGGCTGTTAGCCCTCAGCCGGTCTGCCATCTACCAGCAGGGTTTGCGCCGCTACCACAGTCGGAAGGTCAGGCCAAGATCCTTCCAAGAGGGCGATCTTGTGCTCCGGCTGATCCAGCGAACAGCCGGCCAGCACAAGCTCTCGGCCCCTTGGGAGGGCCCCTTCGTCATCAGCAGAGCTCTAGGCAACGACTCCTACTACCTAATCGACGCGCAGAAGCCCAAGGCACGCAAGAGAGACGACTCCGGCAAGGAGTCGGAACGACCATGGAACGCCAACCTCCTTCGAAGATTTTACAGTTGAAATGCAGTATGTATCACGCTAACTTTTGTACTAAGTACGAGACAATAGGCCCCCGAGGAGGGCTCGGGGACTGCCATCTTTTATCTATGAATGAAAAGTATCATGCTTATGACCTTGTCATTTCATTTACTTGTTCCGTCCGGCACCGGGTTCGACTAGTCGGCCCGGGGACTGGCCGACTGGAGTTATATTAGAAGTCCTACCCGCGGTCAGACAAGTAGTGTGCCGACACCCAGGCTTAGCTCTTGCCAAAGTCGCAGTTCGAAGAACCGGCTGTCCGGCTGGCAAGAGTCAAAAGCAGGAAAGGATGCCCACACGAAAAATGGCCAGGGACCAACGGACTAATATAACGAAAGCCGGTTTGCCGCCTACCACCGACCGACTACCAGAGTAGCCGGCCGGCCGGTTTCCATTCACTTCACTTCAATCCAAGAAAGCTCGAGTACTTGCCTCCCCAAAGAGGGAAGGCGGCAAAGGAAAAAGCCTAAGGATAAAAAGCATACGCGAATGGAAACCAAACATGCACATAATAATATTTACATAAAAGACCTCCAAGAGGCCAGCATTCAACATAGTTTGGATACACCCCCAGTGGGTGGAACTGCGAAAGCTTAATAAAGATTGTTCAAAAGGCAACAAGCAGGAAAAATAAGGACGGCAGGTCAAGCTGGCGGAGCGACCGACGAGCCGGGCTGGTCGGCGGAGACGGTTGTGCCGGCTGAAGGAGTGGCCGGCTGGCGAACCTCGGCTTGATCACCGCCTCCCGCAGAGGGCGCGCTTCCACGCGCCTCGTTGCTGGAGGCACGGTCAGCCTGAGGCCGGCCGGTTGTTCCACTAGCCGGCTCGACGTCTTCACCGTCCTCTTCTTCGTCATCCTCGCCCTCGTCGCTGGAGGCGATCTCCTCTGCCGAGTCCTCGCCCACCGCCGGGTTCAGCCCGAACCACTCCTCCGGCTGGGCAACGCCGTCATCATTGATTTCAGGTGCAAAAACGCTGATGTCGGTGCACTCGGCGATCGTCGAAGCACGCTGGGCGATAGCCGGCCGCACCTCCTCCAGCTCCGCGTCGGCCTCCAGCCGCCAAGTGCGCAGCTGGTCCAGGTTCAGCCCTGGGTACCAAGCTCGAACGAACTCCAACGCCCGCCCGGCTCCAAGACGGGCCGCCGACGCCTTCCAAGCTTCAAAGCGACCGACTGCGACCTCCAGCCAGTCGGCAGTCCGGCTTGGGGTGCGGGGGATCGTCTCGCCGGGCCAGAGGGCGGCCAACACCTGCGCCCCGGCACGTTGGAGCCGGCGAAGCATCCGGTGAGCCGGCTGCAGCCGCGCTTGGACAGCCAAGAGCTGCTCCTCAAGCGTCCGATTCGCGTCCGGCGCGATGTTGACCCCCGCCTGACGGCGCGCCTCGCGATGGGCCTCGATGGTTTGGGCGGCGAAGGCGGAGTAGCCGGGAAAGTAGTCTGCACAAGAAAATAGGCAGCAGCACAAGTCAGGCCAAAAACCAGGCGGCAAGGGGCAGGAGAGGAGCGAGGAAGGCGGCTTACCGTCGATCAAGTCCTCGATGCGGCCGAAGCCTTCATCCAGCGCTCGCCGGGTCTCAGCCCAGCTCGCCGCCTCGGTCTCAAACTCTGCCTTCAGGGCGGCCTCGCTATCCTGCGCTTTCTGCAGGGCCGCCTTGTGGCTCTCCTCTTGGTCAGCCAGCTTCTTGGCCAGGCGGTCACGCTCCTGGACCAAGGCAGCGTACTCAGCATCCTTGGTACGAAGGGCGGCCTGCGCTTCGCCGAGCTCCCTCCTCAAGTCGGCGTTGGCCCCTGAAAGCACGAAAGAGAAAGAAAAACCAATAAGGAAAAAGTCGTCAAGGAAGATCCGACCCGACTGCTCAGCAGTCGGCCCGAATCTCGGGGACTACACCCAGTGGGTGCGCTGACGCGCCCCCACAGGAGACAGACAAGATCAAGCACTTACTTCGGCTGTTGGCCAGGTCGTCGGTCTTCCGACCCAACTCCTGAGCCTGGGAGTTGAAGGCGGCAGCACGGGAGTTATGATATTCCTGGAAGTTCAGACAGGAAGCAAAAATAAGGTAGTCGTCGAGAAAGATCCGACCCGACTGCTCAGCAGTCGGCCCGAATCTTGGGTACTACACCCAGTGGGTGCGCTGACGCGCCCCCACGGAAGAAATCAAGAGACCGAAGCGGCCAAGAATGAAAGACTCACCCGGATGGCGGCCCGCGTCGACAGGAACTCCTGGGTGTACTGCTGCAGCAGGGCGGCCTGAGCTTGAAGCCGGCTCCGGACCTCTTGAGCCGCCACATTCAGCTCGCCAGTCCCCCCGCTGGGAGTCCACTCGGACGTGGCGGTGCTGGCCGCCTCCAGAGCCTCCGCCGACTGGCCGGCGCCCGCAGCTCGGCGCGACTCCGACGGAGCGGCGCCTCCCCCTGCGCGCCGACGCATCACCGGCTGCACCTCGAAGTCGGCTCCGTCCTCCGGCTCACCCCCGGCCGGCTCCTCTGTCGCCGCTGACGATTGGCCGCCTTGGCCCGCTCCGGTTGGCGCTGCCGGCGGCGCTCTCCCCACGAAGACCACGAGGTCCTCCCTCCTCTCCATCAGCGGCGGGTCTTGGACGATTTCCTCCGCCAGGGGCAATGGGGTGTCAGGGGCCACGGCTCGGAGGGGAATGGCGAGCAGCGGAGGCTGGTTACGCGAACCCTCCGCCTCCGTTTCCGCGGTCGCCGCCTCCGCCTGGGCCTTGGCTGCCGCGTCGGCCTGCTCCCTCGCCGCATGGGCGGCCGCTTTTTCCGCCACCTCACGCTCCTCCCGCGCCTCACGGGCGTTCTGCTCCGTGGCCTCCCTGAGGTCAGCGCAGGGGGTCCACGCGGCGGGAGCCCGAAGACCCTCCAGTCGGCCCAACTACGGAGCTGCCCGGTCCCCGCTCAAGGGAAAGCGGCGCCCTGTCCAGCGAGCGAGAAAAGGTTAGGAAGAATGTTCGAACAGGAGAGAACGATGAAAAGCATGCGACCAGGCAATCGACGACTTACGCTGAGACCGCCTGAGGCTGCTTCACCGCCTTGCGGAAGCGGGCCGCTTTCGCGGCCGCCTCATCTCGTTTGGTCGCCGCGGTGGAGGCTTTGGACTTCTTCGGCCGACTGCCGAAGAGGATTGACGCGGCCCGGCGCTTCTGTGTGCCGCCGCCGGCAGCCGGCGCGGTGGACAAGCCCGCGCCCTGATGGTCGGCCGTCGGCTGGCGACGCGGGGCGACTTCGGCTTCGGCATCATCCGGCCAGTCCTCGAAGCTGGCGGTAAGCCCTGTGCCTCCGGGCTCGGTGTCGTCCCCACGACGGCGTCTTCCATGGCGGCCGCCCCCAAATCCGGGTCGTCGACGTCGTCCACCGTGCGGTCGGGGACGTACTGGCGTTCTATCCCTGCTGCCCCGGTCGTCGGCGGAAGAAGGGGGTTCTAGTAAGAAGAACCGACCGATCAGAAGCCAGCCATCATAAAGCCGGCTACCAACAAAAGAAGAAAGAGAGGAAAGCTTACCACGGGCGGAGGGTTGGCGCGAGAATACGGCACCTTGCCGTATCGCCAGTCCTCGGCGAGCTTGCAATTGGAGATATGATTTACCATGTACGACACCTCCGCATGAGGCATCTCCCTGGTGCTCAGCCGGCTTGGGTCGAAGCGGCCGCTCATCTGACACATCATGTGGGGCCGGCTTTGGAGAGGAAGTATCCGGCGCTCCACGAAGGCGGCCACCAAGTCGGCCCCGCTCAGGCCTTCCGACTGGATCATCACCCGAAGCCGGGAGACGGCAGCGTTCCCGGCCTGAGACAGTGACCTGGACCGGAAACTCCATGAGGGCTGCCTCCCAGCCGGCGGGCCGGCTACGTAAGCCGGCAGGTTGACGTGGTCTCCTTGCTGGGCGACGTTCTTCACGTAGAAGTACGACTTCTGCCAGATCTTCACCGACTGGATCAGGGGGATGGACGGGAACGGGTTGTTCTCGCCCGACCTCCTCATGGCGATGTAGGCCCCGCAGGGGGCGGGCACGCCTGCGACGACGGTGCCGAGTTTGCTCTGGAAGAATTCCCCCCAGAGCTCCAGCGTGGGGAGCAGCCCCAAGAAACCTTCGCAGAGAGAGACGAAGGCCGACAGCAGCATCACCATGTTGGGCGTGAGGTGATGCGGCTGAAGATTGTAGAACTCGAGGAAGGAGCGCAGGAATCCGCTCGCCGGAAGGCCGAAGCCGCGCAGGAAGTGCGAGCGGAAGACGACCCGCTCGCCCTCCTCCGGGGCCGGCGAGATCTCCGTCTCCGGCGCCAGGCGGACCCGCACGAGGTTGGCGTCGGGCAGGCGCCGAGTCTGGCGGAGGAACTCAACATGGTCCTCATGGACGTTGGAGCCGTCCCACGAGCTCGACAGCGCCATGGGAGCAAGACGATGCGGCGGCACGGCGGCGTAGAGACGGGAAGCTGCGACGGCACCGAGAGGAAGAAAGGAGGACGAAGAGGGGCGGAGTGAGAGAGAGCGTGCGAACCTCTGTCTCTACCCCTCCTCCCCCCTACTTATAGGCTCGCGCGGCGGAGCCGAGGAGGCGCGGTGTGGGGGAACGTGGGGATCGATCGTGCCCACTCCCCCACGTCCCGCGTTTATTACGCCCTAACGGCAAAATAAAATCGCCACGAGAAGGCGAGCGGTCCACCTGGGCCGCAGAAGATCAGCGCTCGGGCCGAGGCCTAGGAGTGGCGGGCCCGGGCCTGCGGTGGCGTCCCGTCGCGCGCGTGCACTGGCAGGTTTCCGCTGCCACGTGGCCCACGGGAGGGCCCGCGGTCAGCACGCGGGTCAACCACCATCCCGCCTGCAAGACACAAGAGCTCTCTGAAATCGGCATACACCAGCAAAGCCGGCTCTCAGGGTAAGAAGCTGACCAAGCTTCTCGTCCCTCTGTCCGCCTCGAAGCTCGATCAGCTTCGGGGACTACTGTCGGAGTAAATAGCCATGGGTAGCCTAGCCGGCTTCCCCTGGCCCTTCTGAAAAAATTACGAGCCCGTCCGGCTCTCAAGAATCCAAGACATGGGGCCGCCTTCCCCTTGCGGCTGTCACCAGGCCGGCTTTCGGAAGGCGGCCCGACTTTAGCCCTCATGAAGAAAGCCATGGGAGGGCCAACTTCGAGAAGCCGGCCGCGAGAAGGCCGACTCCAAGAAGCCGGCTCCCATAAAGTGGTCGAGACCGTACCCTCAAAGTTTGCATCCACCTAGCGGCGATGAGACGGGGCGTGGCTACAGTGAAGCCTGCCACCCCCAAATCCCGGAGCACGACCGGCACAGTGCGCCGTACGGGTGACCATGACCCGCCCGGCGCAACACTGTTGCCATGTCGACCCTGACGCCATCCACGACGGACTACCAGCGCGGCCCACGGGCGGTGGGTCCCTTCGGGCAGAGAGACACCCGAAGGCGGCCACACCTCCCCTAGTCGGCCCAAGAGGAGCCGGCTCCCCGCAGCCGGCTTGCCATCTTCCTCGAAGGAGACGCCCCATTAAGGAGACAAGACGCGGTGAGGCTACAGTAATCGCCCGCGGGCGGCGGTACTGTAGCCACGCCTACCACGACGAAGCCCACGTCACCAAGATGGAGCAACAGTAACCAGCCGCCGACCAGGTCCTGGACAGTGGGGCCTGCCTGTCGACCGAGGAGCCGGCAGCCGGCGGGACCCACCAGTCGGCGGGCCCCAGCGGCCGGCGCAGAAGCCGGCGAGCGCAGTCACAGACGGCTGGGCCCCGCGCCCAGTCGGATTACCATTGTACCCCCGGGGGGTAGGCCTATATAAACCCCCCGGGGCACCCATGCAAAGGGTTGGACCCCAGCTAGTTTTAGACACCACACAGGAGAAGAAGCAAGCTAGCCGTGCCCTTCTTCCTCCTTCCACCGAACAGCTCAAGGAGCATTGTGTAGCTACTTGTCCATCTAGTGATCATGCGGAGACCCCGCAGAGCAGCAGTAGGGGTGTTATCTCCACGGAGAGCCCCGAAGCTGGGTAAGATTCACTGGCGTGCATGTCTTTGCCTCATCCCGTTTCCAGGCACCGGTGACGTCTTACTGGCTCCCACAATGATAAGCCACCCGTTGGCATATGTCGCACCTACCACCCGACACTCTTGCTTTTCTCGCTCGGTGCACTCCTTGTCCGCTTTATCTTTGGCCTCAGACAGCGCTTGCTTTAGGGTCGCCACTTCGGTCGTGGCCCCTGGCAAATTCACGATGATCCTGTCATTTTGCAATCGCACTCTTTTTATACATATCCACAGACTAGGTACTACCTACCTTTGTTCTCCTCGAGCTGCCTCTTGGCAAGGCCGAGCTCGTCCTGGGACCCTTTAAGGTCCTGCTTCAGTACAGCGACCTCCGCAATCAGTGCGGCGGACGCCAGCAGCGAAGCCTGCATATGCATATTGACATACTCATATTAGACTCCTACGATATTGTTTGATCCTCTGTTCGGCTTTTCTTTGTGAACACTGAACGAAGCATCAGGGGCTACTGTCTATGCGGTAATATTTTCCTATATTTTAAACACTTACCTCAAAGCCTGTTAGAAGGCTGGCACAGGCTTCAGTCAATCGGCTCTTGGCGGACTGAACCTTCTGGATCACCGCACTCATGATAGTACGGTGCTCCTCGTCGATGGAAGCGCTGCGAAGCGCTGTGAAGCGCTTTCAGCAGATTGTCCGGCACCTCTGGATGGACAGAGGTCACCGATACAGGCGTCTCTCCCCCCTTAGAAGGAGGCCGCCTGCCCGAGTCCGGAACCACTGGAGGTTCCAGCGCTGTGTTCGGCTGAGAGCCGAACTCAGAGCTCTCAGGCGCCTTGTCCCCTCGGCTCCCGGAGTCCGGGAGGCCACCTTGAGGCGCCTCCGGGACTGTCTCCCCTTGACCCGGTGCTTCGTGAGACAGCACCTCGGCGTCGTCCGCAGGATAAGGGGAGGTGGCGGTCGGGACTGGATCGCTATCCATATCCAACGAGCCCAGGGAGCCGTCCGATGATACATCAATACGGGCTCGGGGCGGCCTGCATAATCATATTTCGGCGTTAGGTGAAGTAGTGCGACAAAGGAATACTATGAGTTACTCTGGTATCCAAATACTTACGACTTCCCCAGGGGCTTGGTCCTGGGCAGCCACTCGTCTTCGCCGTCGGCGGCGGTGGTAGAGCTGTCCGAAAGGAGAGTCCTCCCCTTCTTGGACCCTTCGGCCCTACCCAGTTGGGGCGGCCTTCCTTTTCTTGTCTCCCCCATCTGGAGGGTTAGCATCTTCTTCTGACTCCTCGTATTTGGGGGAGGATTGCGCCATAGAGTCCTCAGATGGTGAGTCCGATGACGCCTGGCGTCGGGAACTCTTTCGGGTTCCCTTGGCCTTCTTGGTCTTCTCCGGCACCGTATAAGGAGCCGGAGTCAGCATCTTCGTCAGAAGAGCGTCTGCTGGGCCTTCGGGCAAAGGAGCCGGACAGTCGATCTGTCCGGCCGTCTCCTGCCAGTCCTTTCAAAGGTACGTGAGTTTAGATCCCGCATGGAGTCAATCTATGAAAAATAAGTATCCTGTAAGAGGTAAAGCAGCTTACCGCACTGGCTTGGCGCTTCGCGCTGAATCTGTGATCCTCAGTAATGGGATGGGGGACCTCGGCGCTCTTGAACAGCACCCTCCAGGCATCTTCATGAGTTGTGTCGAAGAGGCTGTTCAGAGTTCGGTGCTGCGCCGGGTCGAACTCCCACAAGTTGAAGGCCCGTTGCTGGCACGGGAGGATCCGGTGGTGGAGCATGACCTGGACTACGTTCACAAGTTTGAGCTTCTTGTTCACCATGTTTTGAATACATGTTTGGAGTCTGGTCAGCTCTCCTGAACTACCCCAGGACAGGCCCTTCTCTTGCCAGGAGGTAAGCCGTGTGGGGAAGCTAGATCGGAACTCGGGGGCCGCTGCCCATGTAGGGTCACACGGCTTGGTGATGTAGAACCACCCTGATTGCCACCCCTTTATGGTCTCCACGAAGGAGCCCTCGAGCCATGTGACATTGGGCATCTTGCCCACCATGGCGCCTCCGCACTCTGCCTGGCGGCCGCTCACTACCTTCGGCTTGACATTGAAAGTCTTCAGCCATAAGCCGAAGTGGGGCTTGATGCGGAGGAAAGCCTCGCACACGACGATAAACGCCAAGATGTTGAGGATGAAGTTTGGGGCCAGATCATGGAAATCCAGGCCGTAGTAGAACATGAGCCCCTGGACAAATGGGTGGAGGGAAATCCCAGTCCGTAGAGGAAATGGGTGAGGAACACTACCCTCTCATGGGGCCTAGGGGTGGGGATGAGCTGCCCCTCCTCTGGGAGCCGGTGCGCGATGTCGTCGGGCAAGTATCCGACTCTCCTCAGCTTCTTGACGTGTCCCTCCGTGACGGAGGAGACCATCCACCTGCCTCCCGCTCCGGACATGGTTGGAGAAGGTCGAGGTGGGAAATGCGAACTTGGGTGCTGGAGCTCGAGTGTGCGAAGGTGGATGAGCAAAGGAGGAAGAAGGCGTGGATGAAAAGGTAAATCCTTATCCCTTTATATGGGCAGACGAAACTATGCGTCCCCACTAGCCTGGTAAAACTCGCTTCTCCCCCAAGCGCCGTAATCGATGGCACGGTTGGGTTACCCACACCCGTATTGATGAGAATCTCGTGATAGGGGGACACGATCTCTGCTTTGACAAGACGTGTCAAAAAACTGCCTCGCGTTATGTGCGGGGCTAGTTAAAGGAAACGGTTCGAATAATCACCGGGCCGTGACATAATGTCGTGTTGCCAAAACAAGTCAGCAAATTGGATTTGTGGAAATATTATTCTCTCTACGGTGGTATGTGGAACTTATTTTGCATGGTCGGACACTATCCTTATATTCAAATTCTTCCATGGTATATTCGGAGGAGGAACCCGCCTTGCAATGCCGAAGACAATACTGCGCGGCGGACTCATCATCATTGAAAGCTTGGTTCAGGGGCTACTCTAGGAGTCCTGGATTAGGGGGTCTCCGGACAGCCGGACTATCTCCATTGGCCGGACTGTTAGACTATGAAGATACAGGATTGAAGACTTCGTCTCGTGTCCGGATGGGACTCTACTTGGCGTGGAAGGCAATCTAGGCAATACGGATATGTGTATTTCCTCCTTTGTAACCGACCTTGTGTAACCCTAACCTCTCCGGTGTCTATATAAACCAGAGGGTTTTAGTCCGTAGGACAACATACAATCATACCATAGGCTAGCTTCTAGGGTTTAGCCTCTCCGATCTCATGGTAGATCTACTCTTGTACTACCCATATCATCAATATTAATCAAGCAGGACGTAGGGTTTTACCTCCATCAACAGGGCCCGAACCTGGGTAAAACATTTTGTCCCCTGCCTCCTGTTACCATCTGCCTTAGACGCATAGTTCGGGACCCCCTACCCGAGACCTGTCGGTTTTGACACTGACAGTTGACTTGGCCAGATTCCAGCTGGACGGGGCTCAACCCGGACAGGCAGAGCCCATCCAGGGAGAACCCGGATAGGGAGAACCCAGATGGGCTCAACCCGGGTAGCTCAACCCGGCCAGGGTCAACCCAGACAGCTTAACCCGGCCAGGGCAACCCTGCCAGGGTCAAGGCCAAGGTCAACACGGACAACTCAACCCAGACAGGGTCAACCCGTCCAATGTTAACCCGATGGTAAACCCAGACAGGGTCAACCTGGCCAAGGTCAACCCAGCCAGATTCCAGCCAGCCAAGTTCCAGCCAGCCAGGGGGCACTCCCCTGGTAATGTTTTGAAGCGTCGTTTCGCCATCTTGGCATACCCGGGGGTCACCCCCCGACACTTATGATTGTTTTGAGATATAAAGATGGTCATATTAGAGTCATGCTAGTAAGTAATTGTGAATTGGAGAAATACTTGCGTTAAAGTATGTGATTCCCATAGCATGGATGTATTGTGAATCGTTACGTGATGAAGTCGGAGCATGATTTATTGATTGATTGTCTTCCTTATGAGTGGCGGTCGGGGACGAGCGATGGTCTTTTCCTACCAATCTATCCCCCTAGGGGCATGCGTGTAGTACTTCTTTTCGATAACTAATAGATTTTTGCAATAAGTATGTGAGTTCTTTATGAATAATGCTGAGTCCATGGATTATACGCACTCTCACCCTTCCACAATTTCTAGCCTCTCTTGTGTCGCGCAACTTTCGCCGGTACCATAAACCCATCATGTACCTTCCTAAAAAAAGCCACCATACCTACCTATTATGGCATTTCCATAGCCATTCAGAGATATAATGCAACTTTCTACCATTCCGTTTATTATGACATGAATCATCATTGTCATATTTCTTTGCATGATCATGTAGTTGACATCGTATTTGTGGCAAAGCCACCATTCATAATTCTTTCATACATGTCACTCTTGTTTCATTGCACATCCCGGTACACCGCCGGAGGCATTCATATAGAGTCATATTTTGTTCTAAATATCGAGTTGTAAATAAATAAAAGTGTGATGATCTTCATTATTAGAGCATTGTCCCATGTGAGGAAAGGATGATGGAGACTATGATTCCCCCACAAGTCGGGATGAGACTCCGGACGAAAAAAAGTGGCCAAAAATATGAGAGAAGGCCCAAATAAAAATGAGAGAAAAGAGAGAAGGGACAATTGCTAGTTCAGCAGGGGGGCATCGCGTTGCACAAAGAGCAGACTAGCATGGGGCAGCGCGACAGAGATCACACCGGCAATTTTACCCATGTTCGGGCCGCCGTGAGGCGTAAAACCCTACTCCTGCTTTGGTGGATTGATGATGGAAAGGTTGTGGCGGAGTTTAGTACACTTGCCCGGCAGGGGTTGCCTTAGGGCGGCAGTGGCTACGTGTGTATAGGGGTGTGAGTTATCGAACTTCCTAACCCTTTCTATGGTTGCCATGGGCCTCCTTTTATAGATCAAGCGGTTACCACAATGGAAAAGTGGTCATTATGCACTGATAAGATAGCAAACAGTGCTATCATACCTAACTCTGCAGGATGACAGGGTAAATTAAATGCACCGCTCAACGTCACGTTGTTGGTTGCCCAACAAGCATTGCCGGGCTATCCTACCAGCTCCACGCCTGCTCGCTTGACACGTCGCAGGACGGGTGTCATATGCAGGTATTTCCTGTAGGGAGAGGCTGCCATGTGGTGAATTGCTGCCAACTTAGTCATTTTGCGGCTTGACACCACACTGATTGATGACGTGGGTCGTGGCGGAGTAGTTGGTGAGGTGGTCCTGCCTTTGTGAGCCCCGGCAGGCCCTGCCGGGACGTCTCGAATGTCTTCTTCCGGGGGTGGCCTCGCCCCTGCCGGGCTCGCCTACCCGGCAAGGGAGGCTCTTCTCTTGATGGTATCTTGCCTCTCTGGCCTAACTCTGGTCCTCTTGACCTGCATGTTGGTTGATATGTCTCCGTCATATCTACTTTTCCAAACACTTTTGCCCTTATTTTGGACTCTAACTTGCATGATTTGAATGGAACTAACCCGGACTGGCGCTGTTTTCAGCAGAATTGCCATTGTGTTATTTTTGTGTAGAAATAAAAGTTCTCAGAATGACCAGAAAATCAATGGAGAATTATTTTGGAATTAATAAAAAATTCCAGCGAAAGAATCAAGGCCAGGGGGCCCACACCCTGTCCACGAGGGTGGGAGGCGCGCCTGCCCCTGGGCGCGCCCCCCTACCTCGTGGGCCCCTGGTGCTCCACCGACCTCAACTCCAACTCTATATATTTGTGTTCGGGGAGAAAAGAATCAGAGAGAAGGATTCATCGCATTTTTCGATACGGAGCCATCGCCAAGCCCTAATCTCTCTCGGGAGGGCCGACTGGAGTCCGTTCGGGGCTCCGGAGAGGGGAATCTGTCGCCATCGTCATCATCAACCATCCTCCATCACCAATTTCATGATGCTCACCGCCGTGCGTGAGTAATTCCACCGTAGGTTTGCTGGACGGTGATGGGTTGGATGAGATTTATCATGTAATCGAGTTAGTTTTGTTAGGGTTTGATCCCTAGTATCCACTATGTTCTGAGATTGATGTTGCTATGACTTTGCTATGCTTAATGCTTGTCACTAGGGCCTGAGTGCCATGATATCAGATCTGAACCTATTATGTTTTCATGAATATATGTGAGTTCTTGATCCTATCTTGCAAGTCATTAGTCACCTACTATGTGTTATGATCCGGCAACCCCGAAGTGACAATAATCGGGACCACTCCCGATGATGACCGTAGTTTGAGGAGTTCATGTATTCACTATGTGTTAATGCTTTGGTCCAGTACTCTATTAAAAGGAGGCCTTAATATACCTTAGTTTCCATTAGGACCCCGTTGCCACGGGAGGGTAGGACAAAAGATGTCATGCAAGTTCTATTCCATAAGCACGTATGACTATATTCGAAATACATGCATACATTACATTGATGAATTGGAGCTAGTTTTGTGTCACCCTATGTTATAACTGTTGCATGAATAATCGCATCCGACATAATTCTCCATCACCGATCCAATGCCTACGAGCTTTTCATATATTGTTCTCCGCTTAGTTACTTTTCCGTTGCTACTCTTACAATCACTATAAAACCAAAACTACTACCGTTACTTTTGCCACTGTTACCATTACTATCATATTACTTTGCTACTAAACACTTTGCTGCAGATATTATGTTATACAGGTGTGGTTGAATTGACAACTCAGCTGCTAATACTTGAGAATATTCTTTGGCTCCCCTTGTGTCGAATCAATAAATTTGGGTTGAATACTCTACCCTCGAAAACTATTGCGATCCCCTATACTTGTGGGTTATCATTGGTCCTTCAAATCTCTTAGTCCCTTGTAGTTTGACTTGGGTTAGTGCTTCAATCTCGTTCCTGTGCATGTGCACAGTCTGGGCAACAGACTAGGGGTTTGTTGCACCGACAGAAACCCCCGGGTCTACCCTGAACGCGCTGTCGAGCGTCGTCGGGGTAGGGCCTAATAAGTGCACAGGCTGGGGTGCTGAAGAGGCTGGTCTCTTAAGGTCTTCTTTGCTTCTCCATTGATCTTGATTCCAGACCATTTTACAGTTTCCCCACGCGTCGTGTAAAGCCAATAGAGGTGGGGCTGCCTTGATAATGGCCCGTGATTAAATTTAACACATGGGGTAGAAACTGCCAATTCACTCTTCACACCACGCCCTTGTCCTCAGCCACGTATGTGGCATGCATTGCACGGGGTAGGTAATAAAGGCGCGTTGCACGGGAGAGCATCAAGGCGAGGGCCCGGTCGTCTTGAATGGCGGAGGAGGACAGTGGCCGCCTATTGAGGGAGCTGCTCCCCTCCCTGTCCCGCCTATAAAAGTAAATGCGAAGAGAGGGCGGAGCCATTCATCCCTGCGCTCCTCCTCCATTTTCTGCTTCTTGTTGGCTATGCTGAAGAGAGGAGCATGGGGCCAGTCCCCGGGCTCTTGGTTGAGGCTAGTGTTGCCAAATGCTGGTGCTAATTGAGGGAGTCTTGGACTAAGGGGTCCTCAGGCGTCCGACCTGTTATCCATGGGCCAGACTGATGGGCTGTGAAGACATGAAGGCCGAAGACTATACCCGTGTCCGGATTGGATTCTATGTGGCGTGGAAGGCAAGCTTGGCGACCGATTATGAAGATTCCTCCTTGTGTAACCGACTCTATGTAAACCCTAGATCCCCCCGATGTTTATATAAACCGGAGGGGTCAGTCCGGAAAGGACACACATTACCATAGTCATACAGGCTAGACTTCTAGGGTTTAGCCATTACAATCTCGTGGTAGATCAACTCTTGTAATACTCATATTCATCAAGATCAATCAAGCAGGAAGTAGGGTATTACCTCCATAGAGAGGGCCCGAACCTGGGTAAACATCATGTCCCCTGTCTCCTGTTACCATCAATCCTAGATGCACAGTTCGGGACCCCCTACCCGAGATCCGCCGGTTTTGACACCGACATTGGTGCTTTCATTGAGAGTTCCACTATGCCGTCGAGAAGAGGTTTGATGGCCCCTTCAATCGTCGATGATGACACTATCCAGGGAGGAACCTTCCTCCCCGGACAGATTTTTGTGTTCGGCGGCTTCGTACAGCGGGCCAACTCGCTTGGCCATCTGGAGCAGGTCGACAGCTATGCCCCTGGCCATGAAGTCAGATTTGGAAGCTTGAACTACGTTACAGATATCTGTGGAGACTTGATCTTCAATGGATTCGAGACCTCGGCGATCGCCTCCCCTCGCTCCGATGAACATGACTTAAATATGTCACCGGATCGCATCCAGGAGATGGTTCCTATTGCTGCAACGACCTTAGATCCGGAGCAGATCGTACTGTCCAAGGCCACAGCGTCCGCGGCATTGGAGCCGCTCACAGACTCAACCTCCTATAATATCTGCGTCAACGGAATTTTGGACTCGTTTCTGACTATAAATTCTGGACCGTGTATGCCTGCGGACACCGAGCTAGATCGGTTATCGACCTTCGAATTCAGCGCCTCTGATGTTTTCCAACTCTCACCTTTGGGCGATGTGTTGAACTCTCTAAAGAATTTGTCCTTGGAGAAGGACTCGTAGCTGAACTATGTTCTGTTCGAGTTAGAAGCCGATGATGGGAAATTTTGCTTCCCACCTGCCACCCACTTCATAGCTACCATCGAGGATTTAACCGACGAGCTCGACTATGGCTCCGAAGACATCGACAGTATGGACGATGATGCCGACAAGGAGCAAGGCCAAGACCTGCCATTCACTGGACGTTGGACGGCCACCTCTTCATATGACGTGTACATGGTTGATAGACCTAAAGGATCTGGCGACGACAAAGAAGAGCTAGATGCGAATAAACACTCTGAGACATAGTCCAAACGCCGGCGCCCTAAACGCCGCTCCAAGCCTCGTCGCTTAAAAAATGACAACACTGGCACCAGAGAAAATAGTACTCCAGGCGATGCTGAAAACAATGAAGACCCTGTTGGAGCCACATTCGAACAGGAGGATCAGGACAACGAGCAAGTTAACCCTAATAAACAGGCCACGCCCGAGGACTCGGATGATGACAGTTATCGTCCACCCTCCGAGGATGATGAGAGCCTTGGCAATGAAGACTTCATCGTGCCTGAGGCACCCCTCGAGCAGGAGCGCTTTAAGCGCCAGCTCATAGCTACTGCAAGAAGCGTAAAGAAGAAGTAGCAGTAGCTCCAAGCAGATCAAGACCTACTCATCGATAGATGGACAGACGTCCTGGTAGCCGAAGAATACGGCCTCAAGCGCCCAGCCAAGAGTTACCCAAAATGCAGACTGCTACCTCAGTTCGATGAGGAGGCACCAGATCCCATACCACCCTCGCGCAACATGGACCGACCTCCACGCGGTCGGGATAGTGCAGCGACTGACCACCCCGCGGTCGGGATAAAACGGCAACTCAGGCTGAACAACAGCCCGCCCCACCGCCTCGCAAACATAGGGACAGACCAGCTCGGGACATTACATACGATATTCGGCAGGAATTGAATACCAGAGCAGGACACGCCAGATCTATATACGGATCGCGAGGACGCTTCCCTACTCAGGATGACAGCTACCTATTCGGACGTGACAAACTTAATCACACCCGGGCCGATAACCACAGACGGACTTCGTGGGAGGTGCGCCGTGACGCGGCCCGCTATAGAGGCGCCACACACCCGCTCTACTTCATAGATGAGGTGCTGGATCACGAATTTTCCGAGGGGTTCAAGCCTGTCAATGTTGAATCATACGACGGAACAACCGACACGCAGTGTGGATCGAAGATTTTATTCTCCACATCCCCATGGCTCGAGGAGATGACCTCCACGCTATCAAATACCTCCCGTTAAAGCTCAAAGGACCAGCTTGACACTTGCTAAATAGTCTACCTAAGAACTCCATCGGCAGCTGGGAGGACTTGGAAGAAGCCTTCCTTGAAAACTTCCAAGGAACATATGTCCGGCCACCCGATGCCGATGACTTAAGCCACATAGTTCAACAACCTAGAGAATCAGCCAGAAAATCTTGGACTAGGTTCCTAACCAAGAAGAACCATAACGTTGACTGTCCGGACGTCGAAGCCCTAGTAGCCTTCAAACACAGTATCCGTGACGAATGGCTCGCCCGCCACCTCGGCCAAGAAACACCGAAATCCATGGCAGCCCTCACAACGCTCATGACCCGCTTTTGCGTGGGTGAGGACAGCTGGCTAGCCCGAAGCAAGAACACAGCCAACGAGGCAGGCCCCTCTGAGGCCAAGAACAACATCGGCAAGCTCCGGCGCAATAGACACAAACGCCGAAGCAACGTCGATAACACCGACGACACCATAGTAAACGCCGGATTCAGTGACTCTAAGTCCGACCAACGGAAGAAGCCCTACAAGAGGAACAATGAGGGACCTTCTAGCCTCGACCGCATACTCGAACGTCTATGCTAGATACACGGCACCCCAGACAAACAAGCCAATCACACCGACAGAGATTGTTGGGTCTTCAAATAGGCTGGCAAGTTAAATGCTGAAAACAAAGAAAAGGGATCACAAAGTGAGGACGAGGACGAAGAGCCCCGGCAGCAAAACATCGGGGGGCAGAAGAAATTTCCCCCGCAAGTCAAAACGGTGAACATGATATACGCCACGCACATCCCCCGAAAGGAGCGCAAGCGGGCACTCAGGGACGTCTACGCGGTAGAGCTAGTCGCCCCAAAATTCAATATGTGGTCGTCATTTCCGATCACCTTCAATCTTCGAGATCATCCAACTAGTATCCGCCATGGCGGTTCGGCCGCACTAGTCATGATGGATGGTGGAAGCATCCTCAACCTGCTCTACCAGGATACAGTATGGAGGATGGGCAATAATCCCTCTCGAATCAAACCCACAAAGACTACTTTTAAAGGAGTCATACCATGCGTTGAGGCATGCTGCACGGATTCCACCATCCACCATCCAACTAGTATCCTGGTAGAGCAGCCTCATCGACGGATTCCACCTAACACGAGTCATGATGGATGGTGGAAGCAGCCTCAACCTGCTCTACCAGGATACAGTATGGAAGATGGGCATTAATCCCTCTCGAATCAAACCCACAAAGACTACTTTTAAAGGAGTCATACCAGGCGTTGAGGCATGCTGCACGGGCTCAATCATGCTGGAAGTGGTCTTCGGATCTCTGGACAACTTCCGAAGCGAAGAGTTAATCTACGATGACGTCCCCTTCCGCAGTGGCTACCACGCACTGCTCGGACGAACCCCGTTCGGTAGATTCACCGTGGTCCCACACTATGCTTACCTCAAGCTCAAGATGCCCGGTCCACGCGGTGTCATAAGAGTTAATGGAAATACGGAACGCTCCCTCCGTACAGAGGAGCAAACCGCCGCCCTAGCAGCAGAAGTACAGAACGGCCTTTTCAAGCAAATCCACAATCCGGCTGCTGAGCCCATGGACACCGTTAAGAAGGTCCGGACTACGCTGCCACAGGACAACTCGGCCCGTCAAGAGCTTGACTAGCAATTCGGCCTCCGTCCCAGCCCTGATCAAGTGGCAACACTCGTACCACACGCACATAATTACGCACTCAAAATCTCATGGGCATCGACGGAGGCACAACTTGTGGTCTACAGTATGGACTGACCGACCCTGGACTCACATATTCTTTCACCCCTTTTTTACTTTTTGTTTCAGGTCCCTTTTCCCGTGTACCTGTTAACCAGTCCTTTTGAAGGATCGATGCACAAAGACGGCAAGCAGCATACGTGTGTAGGGTAACCTCTATATGCTCTTCTCGACGGTATTTCTACTTACTTCTCAGGACCCGCACGTTGCACCCTCTAGACTCCGGCATGATAAATAGCCCGGACGCTTATCACACTTTTTGTACAAGATACGCCTTAACGTATCCATACAGTTATAATGAAAATGGTTTGCGACCCAGTTTCTGTGGTTTTCATTTCTTACTCCATTTTATTTCGATTTGCTTGTCGAACGCATCCGTACACTTTGGTACGTCTCACACTCACCAGGGGCTCTCCATCGCCCAATAATACGGCGGCAAAGTCCGAAAACTTCTTATGGATAAGTTTGGCACCCCGAATTTAGCATTATATGCATTGGCTCCGAATCATGTCTTTGGTTAATAGTTGGGTTGCCCGGATCCTGTGCTTGCTACCCTATGTTCCGCTGAATCGGCTAGGGTAGTAAAGGGAGAACTACTGCGATTGTGCCCTGGCCTTGACCAGATGAGCACCTCAGTAGAGAAAGCCGAAAACTGGCTGTCATGATACGACGAGATCCGGTCATCTGTTCGAGGGTTACAAATTGTTGGAGATTTTTTCCGCATTATGCAAGAGATCGACACTTCCCGATCAGATTCTGACATCACTCCGGCTTAAACTAGGGGCTGCGCCCATGCTTTATTATAAAACTCTTATGGCTAAGTGAGGGCGTTTAAGCCGTATAGTCTGATTGCCTTGTTCGTTGCGCTAAACAACTCATTCAAGGACCATACAATTGGATCAAGATTGTTTAGATTCCATCCCGAACACCTCCGTACTACCTACGTGAGGGCAGAAGCCGACGACTGGCCAACCCTCGTATTATACGCAACACGGCCGCACAGGAGGAAACAATTAAAATCATAACAAAATTACATCACAAAAACAGGCTTTGTTTCCATAATACAAGGCAAAGGCGACACGAATACATTTACTCAAATACAATGTCCTGCGAACATTGTGTTGCTACAAGTCGAGACCCTTCTATGACATCCGCGAAATATCACTCGGGTGTGCGGTGCTCCTTGCCTCCGGCAGCCCGCTGGCAACTCAAACGGCGTTCATCTTCGCCCACCACATCTTGCAACGAGCGAAGGCCATGCGGGCACCTTCAATACAGCCAGAGCGCTTGACGGCGTCTAGCCGAGGGCAGGCGTTCACCATCCGCCTCACGAGTCCGAAGTAGCTGCCTGGCATGGCTTTGGCTGGCCATAGCCGGATTATCAAATCCTTCATGGCTAGTTTGGCCACCCTATGCAGCTCCACCAGCTGTTTCAGCTGATCGGTGAAGGACACATGAGGCTCTGACGCTACATATTGTGACCAGAATAGCTTCTCCGTAGATCCCCCTCCTTCGGCTCGATAGAACTCCAAGGCGTTGGATGCACTGCGTGGTAAATCAGCTTAAAGGCCTTACCCGCCGTGGTCTTCTTGGCCTCCTAGATCTCCTGGAGGGTGGCCTGGGCCTCACTCCGTGCGGTCTCCACGCTCTGACGAGCCTTGGTGAGTTTGGCCCCTTGAGCCGACGCATCATGCTCCAAGGTCTCGCATTTTTTCACCGCATCTTGGAGCTCTTGCTGGATTTCTTTGACCTGGGCCTTGAGCTTCTTACAGGCGGCTTGCTGCTGGATAGCCCCCTCCTCGGCCTCGCCCAGGGCCTTCCTCAGGGCCTTGACCTCGGTCGCGGCTCCTACACATATCATGACACCGCGGTCAATATACAACGCCTATTCTTTCTGAACACATAGCAAGTCGTCATTTACCTTGTTTCTCCTGAAGCCAAATTTTAACATCGCTGAGCTCGTTCTCGGTCCACTCCAGCCTCTGCTTCAGTTCAGAGACCTCAGCAGCATGCGAGGTTGCGGCCAACAGTGACGCCTGCTTATTAATACACATTCAGTTAGTCTCCTATAACAAAGGACTGATCCTCTGTCCGGTTTGTCTCGCAGAACACCAGACAGCATCTCAGGGGCTACAGTCTACATGGGTTTTTTCTCTTCCTTACCTCAAAACCTGTCAACAGGTTGCTGCAGGCTTCATCCAGTCTGTTCTTGGCGGACTGAACCTTCTCGATCACCGCACCCATAAGGACACGGTGCTCGTCCATGACGGAGGCGCCTCGTAGTGCCTTCATCAGGTTATCTGACACCCCTGGATGGACAGGGGCCACCGGTGGAAGCGGCGCACCCCCCTCTTTGAAAGGGGGCTGCTCGCCTGACTCCGGAGCTATATGAGTCTCCGGAATCGTATTCGGTGGAGGGCCGGACTGGATACGACCCTCTTCGCTAGTCTCCATAGGGCTCGGCTCCCCCATGTGTCCGTCAGTGGAGGTCTTACCTCGTGCCGCCTCCTGGATAGCGTCCTGGGCTCCTCCCTGGTTCGGGGTGGTCCTCCGGGACAACACCTCCATGTCGTCCTGGGCCCCGGTGGAATAAGAAGGTGGTGGCGACATGCTCTCCATCTTTGATGGAGCCAACGAACCTCCGGATGAGGATCGCTGGATAAGGTCATGGGCCAGACTGCAATAGTACAGTTAATTATGTCAAAATAATGAAGAGAAAGGGATGGATGCACGCATGAGCGAGCCCTGTCACTTACGATGCGGCTTGGGTCTTAGTGCGGGGGTGTCGTTCCGGACTACTGTCAACGTCCCACGCGGTATTGACCGCTCGGACGCCCTTCCCCTTCTTGGGCGCTTCCGCTTTCGGATGCACCAAAGCCGCCCTCTTCTTCCTCCTCTCCTTAGGGGGAGGGTTGTTTTCCTCTTCGTCCTCCTCTTCCTCATCATTGTCCTTAGGGACAGAGGAATGAGCTTCATCGTCTTCGGACGCTATGTCCGGAGTGCCCTTGCGACTTGGGGCCACTCTTGGCCCCCTTGGCCTTCTTCTCCAGCGCCTTATGCGGCACCGGCACCAGCATCTTTGCTAGGCACGGGATGACCGGTTCTTCGGGTAGCGGAGCCAGACATTGGATCCGCTTCGCCCTCTCCGTCCAGTCCTGAAAGAACAATAATAAAAGCTCAGACATCCTCCTCGAAAAATTCAAGTTGGGGATACGCCAAAAGTAGCATACCTCACCGGTGGGGTGTTTACAGTCGTGACCATGGTCTAAATCCGTGGCCGGTGGTTTCTCGTTGCCCTTAAAGAGCAACTTCCAGGCGTCTTCGTGGGTGGTCTCAAAGAGACTCACTGGGGTCTGACGTTTCTTCGGATTAAAATCCCACAGAGGGCGGCCTCTGTGCTGGCATGTGAGAATCCGGCGAACTAGCATCACCTCGATCACATCGACGAGCTTGACATCTTTGGCTATCATGCTCGTGACGCGCGTCGGCAATGCTATCAGCTCATCGGGCGAGCACCAGTCCGAACTCTTCTCGACCCAAGAGTTGAGTCGCATGGGAGCCCCGGAGCGGAATTCGGCAGTCGCGGCCCAGTTGGTGCCGCCGAGTTCTGTGATGTAGAATCATTGTCTCTGCCACTCCACTATCTCCACAAAGGTAACTTTCGGCCAGGAGACGTTGGGTAGCTTGCTCACCATGGGTCCTCCGCACTCTGCGTGCTGGCCGTCCACCACCTTCGGCTTCACGTTGAAGACCTTGAGCCACAGCCCAAAGTGAGGTTGGATGTGGAGGAAGGCCTCGCACATGACGATTAACATGGAGATGTTGAGGAAGGAATTCGGGGACAGATCGTGAAAGTCTATCCCGTAATAGTACATCAGCCCGCGAACGAAAGGGTGGAGCGGAAACCCTAGCCCGCGGAAGAAATTGGGGCTTGGCGGGCTTCTGCATGGAGACGACTTGGTCCTCGACCGGTAGACGGTGGGTAATCTCCTTCTCCAAATACCCGGCCACTCGAAGCTCGGTAATGTCCTCCTCCTTGACGGAGGAGACCATCCACTTCCCCCGACCTCCGGATCCGAACATGTTTGCTTGAGTGGAAAGGAGATGAGTACTTGGGCGCTGGAGCTCGAGATTGGAAAGACGGAGATAGAGAGAGGATGTGCGAGAGGAAGAGGGAGTCCTTATCCCCTTATAAAGGTAGCGAATATCAATCGCCCCCCACTCGTCCTAAAAACTCGCGTATTCCCAAGGGCTGTATAAACGGCATGGTTGGGTTACCCATGCCCGCATTGATGAGAATCCCGAAATAAGGGGACACGATCTCTACTTTGACAAGACATGCCAATGGCAACCGTGTCATGAAACGTGGAACGACAGATAGGAAACGGTTCGAAATTATGAGCGGATAGGCATGATGCTATGTTATTAAAAAAGTTGTCAACGGATGGAACTCGTGTGAAAATATATATTCTCTCTGTGGTTATGTATGGTGTGTATGTGGCAGGTCGGGATACTGTTATCGCGTCTGAAGACTATTGTGGAGTTCGGAAAGGGGAACCCGCCTTGCAATGTCGAAGACAATCTGCGCGCCGGACTCCTCGTCATTGAAGCCAGGTTCAGGGGCTACTGAGGGAGTCCTAGACTAAGCGGTCCTCGGGCGTCCGGCCTATTATCCATGGGCTGGACTGATGGACTGTGAAGACATGAAGGCCGAAGACTGTACCCATGTCCGGATTGGACTCTACTTGGCGTGGAAGGCAAGCTTGGCGACCGATTGTGTAGATTCCTCCTTGTGTAACCGACTCTATGTAAACCCTAGACCCCCCGGTGTTTATATAAACCAGAGGGGTTAGTCCGGAAAGAACACACATTACCATAGTCATACAGGCTAGACCTCTAGGGTTTAGCCATTACGATCTCGTGGTAGATCAACTCTTGTAATACTCATATTCATCAAGATCAATCAAGCAGGAAGTAGGGTATTACCTCCATAGAGAGGGCCCGAACCTGGGCAAACACCGTGTCCCCTGTCTCCTGTTACCATCGATCCTAGACGCACAGTTCGGGACCCCCTACCCGAGATCCGCCGATTTTGACACCGACACTCATGCCCGAGGAGTGAGCCTAGTCCTTGTTGTGGCGAATCTCTTGGTTCCTTCAAGACTCGGTCGGGAGGCGGGTCTGGAGATCACTAGTAATCCCAGCACTGCCCGCCCCGGAAGTCTTGGGGCTGATGTCGACGAGAGGTGCGCCTTCCTGCCTGCCAAGGTGGGGAGCGGCGCACCTCAAGCCCCCTGGTCGTCTTGGTCACTCGCCGTCTCTCTGGGGGAGGCGCCGGGCTGGAGTCCCGGCCTTCCCCCGGAACAATGTTGATGAAGACGAATCCAGGGGAGAAGGAGAAGGCGGGAGGCAGGACGTCCAGTAGAAGCACAACTGCATCGACGCGTTCGTCTCGTACTGGCGACCTGCTGTCCATCTGTCTGGCTCTTCCCCCTTTCTCTAGCGCCGTCATCACCGTTTCCCCCGGCTGTCGGGGAAAGGCTTACCCCTGGCACTTCCGCTTCCCTCAGGGATCTTCTGGCTGGGTCCCAGCGTCCCCCTCTGCCTGTGCCTGTGCTGGAGCTCCCCGTTTAGCACTAGAGGCGGTGACCAGGGGGCGCCGAGGTGATCCGCACGTCTTCCTCCTTCGCAGTCTCACCACTTCCGATCTTGTCATGTTGTGCTCGTCGGCTCCTGATGGGGATCGGGGTGGCGTTGCGCCGGCGCGTCGCCCATCCTCTTCTCTTCCCACCGCACTACCTGGGATAAGAGGGACAAGGAGAGGAGTTTACGTAGCACTTATCTTTTTTCAATCTTAAACCTATAGGCACTTGCCAAATTTTAATTCAAATAATGTAATCTCTCGAGTCCATGTTTGTGTTCTGTAATGCTTGTACTTGTATTAGCATGTTAATGAAAAATATGAACCTTGCCGGGAACCCGTGTATGTATACGTCCATGCAGAGGTGGGATGCCTCTTTAGTGTAAATAAACGAGTTTTCCCCAGCAGGCTAATTTGCCGGCACCCTTTTTGTATGCCGGAGAGCTGCGTCTACCAGGCAAAATACAAAGGGACCAGCCCGCTGCCAACTTCTTTTTACCAAAGGCCACTGCGACCATCCTAACCGAAGCAACATTCGAGTCAAGGATGGGAGCACCTAAGTCTCAAAAGAGTAGAGAGGTTTTCTTATGCACAAGTTATAGCTTATAGAACACTAATGGACATGAGGTAGAACTTATCTGTTTGGCTTGCCGAGGATCGCAATGTCGGGCAATCTTCTCAACTCCTTGTCGAAGACAAGTTCACGACAGGAACCTGCAGCTTCATGCAGATGAGAATGAATACAGGATGCGATCCTATCTATATACATATGCAAATGCTCATGAAACACTTATGCAGTGATCTTGGAATGCTTGTGCATGCATGCAATCTTGATCAAGCCCCCCCATAGCGCTTCTTTATTTTCTCTTGCACAGGGTCATCGCCCTGGCTTTGTACAAGGGGTTAGACGCAGCCGAGGCAAGGCCTGTACAAATGGGTGGCTGTCAAGCAGGGCCCGACAGCCACGCCTTACGGGTAGAACTTGCAGAGATGCTCAATATTCCATGAGTTTTGCAATTGAATGCCATCTTCGGTCTCCAAACGGACTGCGGCAGGTGTGGTGACTCATACTACCCGATAAGGGCCTTCCCTCTTTGGTGACAACTTGTTTGTACCCTTGGCGGACTGAATGCGCCCAAGGACAAGGTCACCTTACTCAAAACACCGGGCGTGAACCCTACAGCTATGATAGCGACGCAGGGCTTGCTGATAGCGTGCAACACGTGTAGCAGCCCGGAGACGGTTCACCTTGAGTAGCACATCATTGTCACGCCGGTGCTGATCATGTTCTACTTCATCTTAGGCAAGCACCCGAGGCGGCCCGTAAATGAGTTACATGGCGATAACTTCTTATGCCCCGTAGACTAGGGAGAAGGGAGTATTCCTGGTAGCTCGGTTTGGTTTTGTTCTGAGGGACCAGAGAACTACCGGCAGCTCCTCGATCCACCGTCTGTCGCGCTTCTGCAGCGTATCAAAGGTTCTCGTCTTGAGGCCCTGCAACACTTCAGCATTCGCCCTCTCAGCTTGTCCATTGCTCCGGGGGTGTGCCACAGAGGCAAATGAGATCCTGCATCCGAGGGAATGAACACATTGCATGAAGGCACGACTTGTGAACTGGGTGCCATTGTCGGTAATGATCCTTGCCGGAACTCCAAAACGACACACGAGTTCTTTCAACAACTTGATAGCTGACTGAGCAATCACCTTTCTCATGGCAGTCACTTTCGACCACTTTGTAAACTTGTCGATAACAACGAACAAGAATACAAAGCCCCTGATTTCTCAGGGGAAGGGGCCGAGGATATGGAGCCCCCAGACCGAAAATGGCCATGATAGAGGGATTGTCTGAAGGGCCTGGGCAGGCAGTTGGATTTTCTTGGAATGGAACTAGCAGGCTTCACACTTGGTGACTAGCTCGACCGCATCTTGGAGTGCTCTGGGCCAATAGAATCCTTGCCGGAATGCTTTCCCAACGAATTCCCTTGATCTAATGTGGGAGTCGCACATGCCTTTGTGTATCTCAGCCAGCAGTTCCTTCCCTTCTTCCCGGCAGACGCACTTCAATTTCACACCGTTGGGCCTCCTTCTATACAGAGTGTCATCGAAAAACTGATACATACTAGCCCTTCGGGCTACTCTTTCAGCTTCACCTTGGTCACCGGGAAGCTCTCCAGTTTGGAGGAAGTGGAAAATGTGCCTTGCCCAAGTTGGAGCCTGGGGCTCGATAATGAGGACTAGCGGCACCTCCTTTGCTGCAGGAGAACATGCCTCGTTCGCGGGGTCCATGGGCCTGGCTAGAGGGTGTGGTCTGGCAGGCTGCGGGGAGTTGTTTCCGGCAGGGTCTCTGCCAGGAGCGGACGGCTCTATCGGGAGAGGCTTACCGGACTCCAACTTTCTCCTTTTCTGGGCCATTGTTGCTGGGGATATGGAGGGTTGAGTGAGATGGAGAACAAAAGTCCCTGGATCCACAGGAAGCTTATGCATAGGACACTTTGAAAGATGATTAGCTATGCTGTTTTCCGCATGGGGTACGTGCTCTGTTTGCAATCCGTCAAAGTGCCCCCCCAATCTCCTCACTTCCTTGACGTATGCCTCCATCAATGGGCGTTGGTAATCCTTGTTGACTTGTCCCACCACAAACTATGAATCTCCTCGAATGATCAGTTTCTTAATTCCCAATTCCACAGCAATCCTGAGCCCGACAAGGAGCCCTTCATATTCTGTTGTATTGTTGGTTGCTTCTTGATACGTCTCCAATGTATCTATAATTTTTGATTGCTCCTTGCCATATTATCTACTGTTTTGGACAATATTGGGCTTTATTATCCACTTTTATATTATTTTTGGGACTAACCTATTAACCGGAGGCCCATCCCAGAATTGTTGTTTTTTGCCTATTTTAGTGTTTCGAAGCAAAGGAATATCTAACGGAGTCGAAACGGAATGAAACCTTCTGGAGAAGTTATTTTTGGAAGGAAAGCAACCTGGTAGACTTGGAGTGCACATCAGGAAAGAAACGAGGGAGCCACGAGGTAGGGGGGTGCGCCCACCCCCCTAGGGCGCACCCTCCACCCTCGTGGGCCCCTCGTGGCTCCCCTGGCGTATTTCTTCCGCCTATATATATCCATATACCCTAAAAACTTCGGGGAACATAATAGATCGGGAGTTCCGCCGCCGCAAGCCTCTGTAGCCACCAAAAACCTCTCGGGAGCCCGTTCCGACACCCTGCCGGATGGGGGAACCCTCACCGGTGGCCATCTTCATCATCCCGACGCTAACCATGACGAGGAGGGAGTAGTTCACCCTCGGGGCTGAGGGTATGTACCAGTAGCAATGTGTTTGATCTCTCTCTCTCTCTCTCTCTCTCTCTCTCTCTCTTGTGTTCTTGATTTGGCGCGATCTTGATGTATCGCGAGCTTTGCTATTATAGTTGGATCTTATGTTTCTTACCCCCCTCTACTCTCTTGTAATGGATTGAGTTTTCCCTTTGAAGTTATCTTATCAGATTGAGTCTTTAATCATTTGAGAACACTTGATGTATGTCTTGCCGTGCGTATCTATGGTGACAATGGGATATCACGTGATTCACTTGATGTATGTTTTGGTGACCAACTTGCAGGTTCCGCCCATGAACTTATGCATAGGGGTTGGCACACGTTTTTGTCTTGATTCTCCGGTAGAAACTTTGGAGCACTCTTTGAGGTTCTATGTGTTGGTTGAATAGATGAATCTGAGATTGTGTGATGCATATCGTATAATCATACCCACGGATACTTGAGGTGACATTGGAGTATCTAGGTGACATTAGGGTTTTGGTTGATTTGTGTCTTAAGGTGTTATTCTAGTACAAAATCTAGGGCTGTTTGTGACACTTATAGGAATAGCCCAACAGATTGATTGGAAAGAATAACTTTGAGGTGGTTTTGTACCCTACCATAATATCTTTGTTTGTTCTCAGCTATTGGTGACTTTGGAGTGACTCTTTGTTGCATGTTGAGGGATAGTTATATGATCCAATTATGTTATTATTGTTGAGAGAACTTGCACTAGTGAAAGTATGAACCCTAGGCCTTGTTTCCTAGCATTGTAGTACCGTTTGTGATCACTTTTACCACTTCCTACCTTGCTGTTTTTATATTTTCAGATTACAAAAACTTTTATCTATCATCCATATACCACTTGTATCACCATCTCTTCACCGAACTAGTGCACCTATACAATTTACCATTGTATTGGGTGTGTTGGGGACACAAGAGACTCCTTGTTATTTGGTTGCAGGGTTGCTTGAGAGAGACCATCTTCATCCTACGCCTCCTACGGATTGATAAACCTTAGGTCATCCACTTGAGGGAAATTTGCCATTGTCCTACAAACCTCTGCACTTGGAGGCCCAACAACGTCTATAAGAAGAAGGTTGTGTAGTAGACATCAAGCTCTTTTCTGGCGCCGTTGCCGGGGAGGTGAGTTCTTGAAGGTATATCTTTAGATCTTGCAATCGAATCTTTTTGTTTCTTGTTTTAGCACTAGTTTAGTTTATAAAAGAAAATTACAGAAAATGGAATTGAGTTTACCTCATACGCTTCATCTTTTTAATATCTTTCGTGAGTATGATGGAAAGGAAAATTGTGTCAAAGTGTTAGAAGAAGAATGCATTAAAATGTTTGGCACTAAATCTTTGAATGATGAGCATGATTGCAATGTTGTTAGTATGAACTCCTTGAATATCCATGGTACTAATGACGATTGCACTAGTTATGATGAAAATGTCTCCTATAAACATGTCAATTTTTGTGGAGTGCATTGGGTTTGCAAGTACATACCAAATAGGGAAGATAGATATTGCAAGAGGCATAAGCACTTAGAAACTAAATTGTTGCAAGAAAGGCTAGATGTTTGTGCTGAAAATTTAAAATTTCTTGGCCGTACTTGTGGACTTTGCAATGAACAGGGTCATTTAGCTCTCCGATGCAAATTGTTTCATGATCTAATCGTGTCCAAAAATTGTGATGACTTGATTTCCCTTGCACATTATAATGAACTTAGCTTGCTTATGGGTTGCGAAGAAATGAAACATATAACTAGGCATCTTCCAGAATTTGCCCGTTATAAACTTCTTGGTTTTGATCTAGAAGAAATTTATATGTATTGTGTGGTGAATTGCATTGAAAATCCTTATGTTGCCAATTACATAAAGAAAAGAAAACAAATAGAAGATGAAGAGAATACTAATGAAAGGGAAGAGACTTCCCAATATCTTCCTATTATTTCTTATGATGAATCAGGTAACGAGGAGGAGCCTTCTATTCAACCAATCTCATTAATAAGGAACTCCAAAAAGAGGATTGAACCCACACATGAGGTGAAGAAGAAGAAAATAAAAAGGAAGAGAGGTTAAAAGATATCTCTCCCAAATAATGTTGCTCCTATTATTTTTCCGCCTCATGAAAATGAATCAAAAATAATTGTGGAAGATGATGCACTTGATGATGATCTCGTTATGCCTATTGCTTGTTGTGATGATTATGATTGGGAAGATAATGATACTCCTTATGATCTTGAAAATCTTTTTGGCACTTGCTTGGAAGAATATGATAATTGCTATACTATTGGTGCTATCCATACTATTGATGATGAGAGTGATTATGCTTATGATATGAAAAGGCTCAAACTTGGGGATGCTATGTTTGATGAAGATGATGTTTTTGAGAATATATTTGCTGCAATTAATGTTTGTCCCAATCTTGGGGATGCTACATTTAATGAAGATGAATTTTTAGCCTCCCAAGTTTTGATATGCAAAGTTGTTATGATGATAGCATGTCTTCTACCTATGATGATTATATTGATGAAAGTGGGTTTGGAAGAGTGTCAACTTTAGGAAGTAATAATCTCACTATTTTGGAGGATGTTGAATCTTATAATATTTATGAAAGTGGATTTGGAGAGTTCATGACTTTATTTTGTGATGTATCCACTATTTTGGAAGAGGTTTCAATCGATTATGATGAGAACAAAGTTGCTACTTATGATGATTATTGTGATAAAACTTATGCTATAAAGAGTAGTGATGATTATATTTATAAAACTTGTCATGATTATGAGTACCCTTTCTCTGAACATTACCCTTTTAATGTGGAAACAATTTATAGTATTCAAGTCTCTTATGATACTCCCACTATTCCGAATGAGAAGAATTTTGCTTATGTGGAGAGTAATAAAATTTCTATGCAAGTAGATCATGAAAGAATGCTTTAGGTTCTGGTTATATTGTTGAATTCATTCATGATGCTACTGAAAATTATTATGAGGGAGGAATGTATGCTTGTAGGAATTGCAATAACATCAAGTTTCCTCTCTATGTGCTTAACATCTTGAAGTTATGCTTGTTTTACCTTCCTATGCAAGTTGATTCTTGTTCCCATAAGTTTTTTGCTCACAAAATCCCTATTCATAGGAAGTGGGTTAGACTTAAATGTGCTAGTAATATTCTTCATGATGATCTCTTTATATTTCAATTCTTATCTTTTAGGTGAGCGTCATTGAAATCATCATGCCTAGCTAGGGGCGTTAAACGTTAGCGCTTGTTGGGAGGCAACCCAATTTTATTTTAGTTTCTTACTTTTTGGTTCTGTTTAGGAATAAATGATCCATATAGCTTATGTTTAGATGTGGTTTTGTGTTTTAATTAGTGTTTGTGCCAAGTAGAACCTTTGGGAAGACTTGGGTGAAGTCTTTATGATCATGCTGTAAAAAACAGAAACTTTAGCGCTCACGAGATTAGCTAAAACTTTTTACTGGAGAGTGCTATTTAGTTGATTCTTTTTGTAGATGATTACTAGACAAATTACTCAGGTCCAAAAATTTAGTTTAGAATTTTTGGAGTTCCATAAGTATACGTTTGATACAGATTACTACAGATTGTTCGGTTTTTGATAGATTCTGTTTTCTATGTGTTATTTGCTTATTTTAATGAATCTATGGCTAGTAAAATAGTTTATAAACCATAGATAAGTTGGAATACAGTAGGTTTAACACCAATATAAATAAAGAATGAGTTCATTACAATACCTAAGTGGTGATTTATTTTCTTATACTAACGGAGCTTACAAGTTTTCTGTTAAGTTTTGTGTTGTGAAGTTTTCAAGTTTTGGGTAAAGATTCGATGGACTATGGAATAAGGAGTGGAAAGAGCCTAAGCTTGGGGATTCCCAAGGCACCCCTAGGTAATATTCAAGGATAACCAAGAGCCTAAGCTTGGGGATGCCCCGGATGGCATCCCCTCTTTCATCTTCGTTCATCGGTAACTTTACTTGGAGCTATATTTTTATTCACCACATGATATGTGTTTTGCTTGGAGCGTCATTTTATTTTATTTAGCTTTGCTTGATGTTTGAATAAAGTACCAAGATCTGAAATCCTTAAATGTTAGAGAGTCTTCAAATAGTTACATATTTATTCAACTACTCATTGATCTTCACTTATATCTTTTGGAGTAGTTTGTTGTTTGCTCTAGTGCTTCACTTGTATCTTTTAGAGCACGGCAGTGGATTTATTTTGAAGAAATATATGAAATCTCATGCTTCACTTATATTATTTTGAGAGTCTTAAACAGCATGGTAATTTTCTTAATCCTAATATGCTAGGTATTCAAGACTAGTAAAAACTTTCTTATGAGTGTGTTGAATACTAAGAGAAGTTTGACGCTTGATGATTGTTTGAGAAATACTTGTGTTGAAGTTTGCAAGTCCCGTAGCATGCATGTATGGTAAACGTTATGTAACAAATTTGAAACATGAGGTGTTCTTTGATTGTCCTCCTAATGAGTGGCAGTCGGGGACGAGCGATGGTCTTTTCCTACCAATCTATCCACCTAGGAGCATGCGCGTAGTGCTTGGTTTTTGATGACTTGTAGATTTTTTGCAATAAGTATGTGAGTTCTTTATGACTAATGTTGAGTCCATGGATTATACGCACTCTCACCCTTCCATCATTGCTAGCCTCTTCGGTATCGTGCATTGCCCTTTCTCACATTGAGAGTTGGTGCAAACTTCGCCGGTGCATCCAAACCCCCTGATATGATACGCTCTTTCACACATAAACCTCCTTATATCTTCCTCAAAACAGCCAACATACCTACCTATTATGGCATTTCCATAGCCATTCTGAGATACATTGCCATACAACTTTCACTAGTAGAAAACAGGGCTATGGTCCAGGCCGGCTCAGCCCATTAGTCCCGGTTCAGTCTAGAACCGGGACCAATGTGGGCATTGGTCCCGGTTCGTGAGCCCAGGGGCCGGCCGGGCCACGTGGTCCATTGGTCCCGGTTCTTCTGGACCTTTTGGTCCCGGTTGGTGGGACGAACCGGGACCAATGGACCTCGCTCCTGGCCCACCACCATTGGTCCCGGTTGGTGGCTTGAACCGGGACCAAAGGCTTCCCTTTAGTCCCGGTTCATGTCATCAACCGGGACCAATGAGGTGCCTATATATATACCTCCTCGCGCAAGAGCAGAGCACAGTGCTCTGTTTTTTCTGGCCGAGGGGGAGAGGGCTTAGTGGTGCTCTAGCTCACCTCCTATGCACATGAGGTGTTTGATGGAATGCCCGAGCCACACTACTTAAGCTTTCTCCTCTCGAAGCTCGACCTCCAAGCTCCATTTTCCTCGAGATTTGTCTAGATTTAGCGGTCCGTCACGCCCCGTCCCCGTCTTCACCGCCGTCGATCACCTGCGCCGATCTCATCACCGACACCACCGTGGTGAGCCTCTTGTTCTTATCTTCTTTCTGAAAGGAAAAATATTCTTACTTGTATGTTTAGATAGATACTTGTATCATTTTGTTACATTTATTATTGCATCTTATATAGTGAGATGGTTTTTGGTATCCGCCCCCGTCGGCCCTCATCCTGTCTATGATTCGGATTTGGTATGTATATTATCTTTATAACTATTGGTTCATTTATTGTTTATGAAAATTATGCCGACCAACGTGACATGGATTTTATTTATCTAGGATGTATGTGAATCGGAAATGCCAACCGACCCTATTGTCGAGAGGTTAAATTTAGTTGAAGAAGGAAACAATTTGTTGAAGGAAAAAATAAAAAATTGAGGAGGAGAAGATGATATTGGAGTTGCATGTTGCGGATGTCGTCGATGATCACAAGATCAAGATGGATGCAATGCGCTTGAAGATTAGAAAGATTAGAAAATATGCCATTCATACCGAGGCTTGGTATCATTATGCCATTGGATCAATTGTTACCTTGGTTGCGATTATGATTGCATTTGTTTTCGCATTGAAGTGTTTTACATAGTTTTAATGTATGGTTTAATTAATTAGATGCTCCGGAGAGCTATATGTTGTTAGATGAGAACTATGTATGCACTTTGGTTTTAATGTGATGATGAACTTCTATTAATTTGGACACTTAATTATATATAATGCATGCAGATGAACCGGCAATGGATGTACGGTGACAGACACACCCGCGAGTACATTAAGGGCGTGCATGAGTTTCTCTATGCGGCCGAGGCAAACAAGCAGAATGGTTTTATGTGTTGTCCATGCACTGAATGTGGGAATACGAGGTCTTACTCTAACCGGAAAATCCTTCACTCCCACCTGCTTTACAAGGGTTTCATTCCACACTATAATGTTTGGACGAGGCACGGAGAAATAGGGGTTATGATGGAAGACGGCGAAGAAGAAGAGTACGATGACACCTATGTGCCCCCTGAATACGGTGATGCTGCAACGGGGGGAGCTGGTGAAGATCAAGAGGAACCAGACGATGTGCCCGATGATGATGATCTCCGCCGGGTCATTGTCGATGCAAGGATGCAATGCATTAGTCAAAAGGAGAAGCTGAAGTTCGATCGCATGTTAGAGGATGACAAAAAAGGGTTATACCCCAATTGCGAAGATGGCAACACAAAGCTCGGTACCGTACTGGAATTGCTGCAGTGGAAGGTAGAGAATGCTGTGGCTGACAAAGAATTTGAGAAGCTAATGAAAATATTGAAGAAGAAGCTTCCAAAGGATAACGAATTGCCCGACAGTACATACGCAGCAAAGAAGGTCGTATGCCCTCTAGGATTGGAGGTGGAGAAGATACATGCATGCCCTAATGACTGCATCCTCTACCGCAGTGCATACAAGGATCTAAACGCATGCCCGGTATGCGGTGCGTTGCGGTATAAGATCAGACGAGATGACCCTGGTGACGTTGACGGCGAGCCCCTCAGGAAGAGGGTTCCTGCGAAGGTGATGTGGTATGCTCCTATAATACCACGGTTGAAACGTCTGTTCAGAAACGAAGATCATGCCAAGTTTATGCGATGGCACAGTGAGAACCGAAAGAAAGATGGGAAGTTGAGAGCACCCGCTGATGGGTCGCAGTGGAGAAAAATCGAGAGAAAGTACTGGGATGAGTTTGCAAAGGACCCAAGGAATGTATGGTTTGCTTTAAGCGCGGATGGCATTAATCCTTTCGGGGAGCAGAGCAGCAATCACAGCACCTGGCCCGTGACTCTATGTATGTATAACCTTCCTCCTTGGATGTGCATGAAGCGGAAGTTCATTATGATGCCAGTTCTCATCCAAGGCCCTAAGCAACCCGGCAACGAAATTGATGTGTACCTAAGGCCATTAGTTGAAGAACTTTTACAGCTGTGGAATGGAAACGGTGTACGTACGTGGGATGAGCACAGACAGGAGGAATTTAACCTTAAGGCGTTGCTGTTTGTGACCATCAACGATTGGACCGCTCTCAGTAACCTTTCAGGACAGACAAACAAAGGATACCACGCATGCACGCACTGTTTAGATTACACTGAAAGTATATACCTGGACAAATGCAGGAAGAATGTGTACCTAGGCCATCGTCGATTTCTTTCGACCAACCATCAATGTCAAAAGAAAGGAAAGCATTTCAAAGGCGAGGCAGATCACCGGAAGAAGCCCGCCATGCGCACCGGTGATCACGTGCTTGCTATGGTCAATGATTTACACTACGTAATCTTTGGAAAGGGTCCCGGTGGACTAGCTGTTCCGAATGACGCTGAGGGACACGCACCCATGTGGAAGAAGAAATCTATATTTTGGGACCTACCCTACTGGAAAGACCTAGAGGTCCGCTCCTCAATCGACGTGATGCACATGACGAAGAACCTTTGCGTGAACTTGCTAGGCTTCTTGGGCGTGTATGGGAAGACAAAAGATACACCTGAGGCACGAGAGGACCTTCAACGTTTGCACGAAAAAGATGGCATGCCTCCGAAGCAGTATAAAGGTCCTGCCAGCTACGCTCTTATGAAAGAAGAGAAAGAAATCTTCTTTGAATGCCTGCTCAGTATGAAGGTCACGACTGGCTTCTCGTCGAATATAAAGGGAATAATAAATATGCCAGAGAAAAAGTTTCAGAACCTAAAGTCTCATGATTGCCACGTGATTATGACGCAACTGCTTCCGGTTGCATTGAGGGGGCTTCTACCGGAAAAAGTCCGATTAGCCATTGTGAAGCTATGTGCATTCCTCAATGCAATCTCTCAGAAGGTGATCGATCCAGAAATCGTACCAAGGCTAAGGAGTGATGTGGCGCAATGTCTTGTCAGTTTCGAGCTGGTGTTCCCTTCATCCTTCTTCAATATCATGATGCACGTCCTAGTTCATCTAGTCGACGAGATTGTCATCCTGGGGCCCGTATTTCTACACAATATGTTCCCCTTTGAGAGGTTCATGGGAGTCCTAAAGAAATATGTCCGTAACCGCGCTAGGCCAGAAGGAAGCATCTCCATGGGCCATCAAACAGAGGATGTTATCGGGTTTTGTGTTGACTTCATTCCTGGCCTTAACAAGATAGGTCTCCCTAAATCGTGGTATGAGTGGAGACTGACTGGAAAAGGCACTCTTGGAAGAGACTCAATAATATGCAGGGACGGATATTCTTGGTCTCAAGCACACTACACAGTTCTACAGAACTCTACCTTGGTGACCCCATATGTCGATGAACACAAGAACAGTCTGCGCTCCAAACACCCGGAGCAGTGCGACGACTGGATTACATGTGAACACATCAGGACTTTCAGCAGTTGGTTGGAAACACGTCTCAGAGGTGACAACACTGTTTGTGATGAGTTGTACTTGTTGTCCAGGGGACCATCTTTGACTGTATTGACTTACAAAGGATACGAGATAAATGGGAATACATTTTACACGATCGCCCAAGATCAAAAGAGCACCAACCAAAACAGCGGTGTCCGCTTTGATGCAGCAACCGAGAGCGTAAAGGACACATATTATGGTTACATAGTGGACATATGGGAACTTGACTTCGGACCTGATTTTGAGGTCCCTTTGTTTAAGTGCAAATGGGTCAATCTGTTAGGCGGGGGGGTACAGGTAGACCCACAGTACGGAATGACAATAGTGGATATGAAAAATCTTGGGTACACTGACGAACCGTTCGTCCTAGCCAATGATGTGGCACATGTTATCTATGTGAAGGACATGTCTACCAAACCGAGAAAAAGAAAAGATAAGGAAGCGAATACATCATACGATGAGCCAAAGCGCCACATAGTTCTTTCAGGAAAAAGGGACATCCTGGGAGTGGACAGCAAGACAGACATGTCTGAAGATTATGAAAAGTTTCATGAAATTCCTCCCTTCAATGTCAAGGCTGACCCAAGCATCCTGATAAACAATGAAGATTATCCATGGTTACGGCGCAATAAGCAAATGACACAAGGGAAGAAAAGTGAAGACTTTCTCCCGCAACTATTATGATGATACCATGCCAAATTTGTAACAGACGAACATGCTACCATTGTCCGTTTTATACATGCACATGCTATGTGGGTGAAATTATGATACCATGCCAACTTTCAACCTTTTCAGAGTTCATTTTGAAATGCTTTCCAATTTCAGAGTCATTTAGCTCAAATAATAAATTAATAGCAAACAAAATAAACTACAAAACTTTTATGAAAATAAAAACAATCAATTAAAATATTATGTTATGATCAACTAAAATAAAACTATAATATTCTTCAATAGCAAAAAGAATATAATTTTTGTGACCTAAAATCAAACTATAAGTATTTAATTGTAAGTATAAATAAAAAATAAATAGCAAAGAAGAAAAAAAAATTCTATTTTTATAGTAAAGTTATTCATAAACTAGTGATTCACACAAATTTTAAAAAATTTAAATTTAAACTATTCAAAATTTTAAAACTAATGGCACTAACAAAAAGTTTATAATTTTTGTGACCTAAAATCAAAAAGAAATCACTAAAAAACT